>NC_085137.1:100965570-101269320 GCF_035046485.1 Aedes albopictus | reverse complement strand
TCAGAGTTGACACAGCGGGACGTTGCAGCTATAAGTGTTTAGGCTTCGTTAATTTACCAATCTCTTATAACGGCTGTACAAAGGTAATCAAAGTATACATAGTTTCCGAATTTTCGAAAACCTTAATCTTAGGTATAAATTTTTGGAAAACATTTGGTATCGTTCCAGCAATACAAATGGGCAATATGAAGGTACAGGTAATTGAACAGTTAACAAACTCACAGTGCGTTAACGAGTTACATTTTGCAGAAGACTATTTCTCTAATAATAATGATAGTATTGCACTCAAGTTTAATAACTTTCAACGTTCTACAGAAGATGCTATGGGCGTAGAAAACGATTCATCATTAGATATCCCTACACTTGACTTGGAACCCATTTTGGTAGAAAATATTGAAACTGAACATGAACTAGAGGATGAGGAACGAGCTCAGCTCATCGAAGCAATCAATTGTTTCACTATTTCTGAAGAAAACAAAATTGGTAGAACATCCAGGATCGAACACGAAATTAAACTAATTCCTGGACAAGAGTTAAAACCTTCTCCGATGTACAGATGTTCTCCATACATCCAGAAATTCGTAGATGAAGAAATTGAACGAATGATACGTATGGATGTCATTGAACCGTGTAATTCCGAATATGCTAGTCCTTTGCTACCCGTGAAAAAGTCCAATGGGAAATTTAGAGTCTGTTTAGATTCCCGCCGTGTGAACTCTGCTACGAAAAATGACGCCTATCCCATGCCAAACTTACACGAGATTTTGCATGGAATGGAGCGAGCAAAATACTTTAGTGTTATAGATTTAAAAGAGGCCTATTGGCAAATACCACTATCGGAGGACTCTCGTAATTTTACGGCTTTTAGAACACGTAAGGGCCTTTTCAGATTCACAGTTATGCCTTTCGGGCTTAAAGGAGCTCCGTTTACAATGTCTAAACTCATGGACATTGTCCTGGGCTCTGATCTACAACCATATGTCTGGGTTTATCTCGATGATATTATCATTGCGACAAAAACTCTGGAACATCACTTTGAACTTATTCGAGAAGTTGCAAAACGGTTGAAATTAGCAGATTTAACTATTAGCCTGAGTAAGTCGAAGTTTTGTCGTAAAAATGTGAGATATTTAGGGTTTGTGGTGTCAGAACAAGGCATTTCAGTAGATATGGATAAAATTAGACCGATATTAGATTATCAGACACCGAAAACTGTGAAAGATGTTCGGCGGCTGTTAGGCCTAGCTAATTTCTATCAAAAGTTTATTAAAAACTTTAGCGACATAACAGCTCCGATTTCTGACCTTCTCAAAAAGGATAAGAAAAAGTTCTCATGGACCCCAGAGGCAGATAAAGCTTTGGACCTATTGAAAGAATCATTGATAAGTCCACCAATACTTGCTAACCCGGATTTCAATGAAAGTTTTACCATTGAATCGGACGCATCTGATCTGGCTGTAGGTGCTGTACTGACACAAGTCCAAAAGGGGGAAAAGCGGGTAATAGCTTACTTCAGCAAAAAACTAAACTCAACAAGGAGGAAGTACGCTGCGGTTGAAAAGGAATGCCTAGCGGTCCTATGGGCAATTGAAGCCTTCCGACATTATGTCGAAGGTGCACAATTTAAATTAATAACCGATGCGCGCAGTCTTGTATGGTTGTCTAAAGTAAGTGCAGACAAAGGTTCGGCTAAACTTTGCAGGTGGGCACTCAAGCTTCAACAGTTTGATTTTACAATTGAATATAGGAAAGGGCGCGAAAATATAACCGCAGACTGTCTCTCTAGATCCCTTTGTGCGATTTCGAAGAAATGGGAGGACTGTGAACATAAGACACTTATGAACAAAATCACAGAAAAACCAAATGATTACAAAGATTTCAAAATAGTAGATAACAAAATTTTTAAATACGTTAAAAATGAGGAAAAAATAACCGATAGACGATTTGATTGGAAGATTGTTCCGACAAAAGAAGAAAGGATCAATATCATAAAGAATACTCACGAAGAAGCACACCTTGGCTTCGAAAAAACACTTGAGAAAATAAAAGAGAAATTTGTGTGGCCTCTTATGTACTCGGAAATCAAACAGTTTTGTAATGGCTGTGTACGTTGCAAAACATCTAAGTCGGACAATATAAACCATACGCCCCCAATGGGCAAACAAAAATTGACCACTCAACCATGGCAAATTATTGCGGTTGACTTTGTTGGTCCTTTCCCACGGGCTAAAAAAACGGGTCACACATGCCTCTTAGTGATCACAGACATTTTCACAAAATTCGTGATTATTCAACCATTAAAAGAGGCCAAATCAAAGCAGTTGACATTTTTTATGGAGAATATGGTCTTTCTTCTTTTTGGGGTTCCCGAAGTCGTTTTATCAGACAATGGCACGCAATTTGTCTCTAAGGAGTTTAAGAATCTTTTGGAAAAGTACGGTGTGAATCAGTGGCTAACTCCGGTTTATTTTCCCCAAGTTAACAATGCTGAAAGAACGAATAAGGTAATTACTTCAGCAATCAGGGCATTGATTAAGAAAGAACAAGACTCGTGGGATGAAAATATTTACAAAATTGCCAATGCAATAAATAATGCTACGCATTCTTCCAGTGGTTTCTCTCCATATTTTGTTAATTTTGGAAGAAATCAAATCAGTGCCGGAGAAGAATATCAGAACCTGCGCGATACAAACGGTGATCAAACTCTCATGGAGAAGGAACATTCAGATAGAATGCATAAAATTCACGAGGAGGTTCGGAAAAATTTGAAAACGGCTTACGACAAGTACTCTAAATATTATAATCTACGCTCAGGAAAACTATTAGAATTTCAAGTCGGTCAAAAGGTCCTAAGAAAGAATCACTTCCTCTCAGACAAACTAAAAGCCTTCAACGCCAAATTAGCTCCTAAATTCTCAGAAGCAATTATCAAAAAGAAAGTAGGCGATGTATGTTATATGTTACAAGACATGAATGGGAAATCTTTAGGTCTTTACCATGTTTCCCAACTCAAGAAGCTTTAATAGTGCTCGAACAACAGCTATGTATAAAAACTAAGTTTCCTCAACAACAAATGGTAAACATGAAAATACGAGAATCGGATAAGAAAACATTTGCTAAGCTAACAGGGAAAAAAAAACAATGGAAGAGAAGCAAATTAAGTCAATAAGCAAATAAACTTAAGGATGTGCAAGCGAAAGAAAAACAAAAAAAAACGCATAAAAAATTGCTCAAGAACAGGATAGTAGGCAAAAAGAAATTTTAAACTAGCAATATTCATCCAACAATTCATCTAATTGGGTGCACGGTAAAATAGGAATAAGAGATTTAGAATCTAGGGAAGCTATGAATAAGGTCATTGAACTTTTGCATCTTTTGGGAAAAAGATACCAAAGGTTTGAACAATAATAGAAGAGTGTTTCAGTTTCCCTGTGTTTCACTCGAACACACAGCCGAGAATAAAATGGTGGTGGAACAGGTAATATTTAAAAATTTGAATTCAGAACTATGAAGACTAATGGAATTTGAAATAATGACTAAATGAAATAATTAGAATATAAGAGGAATTGGTACACTCACATTTTTGCCAAGTAGTTACACCATAGCACAACCTAAAATGCATTTTCGTCTAAGTTCGTATCAATAGAATAGCTAACACATAATGTTGACAATAGACCTCAGACTACCTCTGCTAGAGACACCAGTTTCAAAACTAAAGATATAGACAACAGTACCTCAACACGGTTATAGCCTGGTTTCAAAGATTTGAGTAGCCCGAGAGACGAGAGAGAAAGGCATTGATTTAGTATTTATCCATCTGATAAGATGGGTTGTAGGGTGTAGTAGTTCATCATTTTTTCTAATCGAATATGGATGGAATGTTCATTTTTCGATAAAGAAATATGATGGTATGTGTTCTCACCTCGGGTGAGGTTAATTCCCAATTTGATTGTTGGGGTCGTTATGCAGATTGCTTGTAAAGCGTATATGATCAGTTCGGTGCTGATGTCGAATCGGTTCGGGTCTATAAATCGCTCTCTCGGGATGTACAGTATTATTGAAGAATTTGATCCATTTCCATATTTGCATGATACAGTGAGACATTAGATAAGGCAAAAAAGTGTAAGTTAGATTAAAAAAAAAAATATGATCGATATTTTTTTTTTGGGAAGTGTAGGGAATGATGAAACGAACAACGTCCGTTTCGAAGAGAAAAACGATAAGTTGGTAGCGTGAATATAAAGTGCTCGAATCAACTATGCTGTCGGTTTCGGGAATGCGTAAAGGAAAATGCGTGGGGAAGCTAGTTACTCGATCACCCAGCAAGAAAATTATTTTAATGAAAATTTAATCAAGATTACGGAAACAGAAATTAATAAGAACATAAAAGGAATAACTACGAGGTCTCTTAAAGGGACCATGAACGGGGCTCGGTCTTTCCTTGCTAGACCGCCGAGTCAGAAAGTCTTTAAAGTATTATTCAGTGACGTAAAACCGCGTGCGAAGAAAATTCAAGTTTTATAGTATGAAAAGTGTTAAACAATTAAACCAGTGTTCTCATCAATTTATTGATTCTTTTCAGAGAAATTAAAGTTTTAGCTTTCCTAAATTGATCGCGAGTAACGTGAGTCGTGAGAAAAGCGAATACCGATCATTGTGAGTAGTTCATATAAAGAATGTCAAGATTTTCCGAAATTGTAAAACCATCTAATTTAACAGAAAAGGGAAGATATTTTAGTGAGTGGAAGATTGAGTCGTCAGGATTGTGAAGAGGAAGAAACAATCGGAAGGTAATTGGGTACAAATTATGTGTGTAAATGTGGGTTCTAATGAGAGATCCTGTGATACAGCTTACACGTGCCGTGGGACGGCTACGGCCAATTTGGGGTACCTGCGGACCCACCGAGAGCTGAAAGGAGAATTGTGTGAACGGAAGCTGGATCAGTCGGCCCGGGTGCGTCCTATCGCTTTGTGGCTTCTTGCCATCATAGGTCGCCTGGAGAGCGTCGGCCAACGAACAAAAGCTCGGCCTCGCAAGCCCACCGGCCTCAAAGAAGGTGGTTTTTCCTACGTCCAGCGAGGAAGGTCTGCAAGGGAAAGATTGCCACGCCAGCGCGATTGATCCCTAGACTCACGGGCTTCCCAGTACGGCGATCTTCATCCTCGTACTCGCAGCACATCTCAATTGGGGAACAAACCCCGATTCGTGGTCGCCGGAGTTTTTTTGTCACCACAACGGCCTCAACCAGTACGTGCAGGGTCTCTACAAGCTAGTCCTCGAGCCTCCACGGACGGCTAACACCACCCCCTCGACCCCCTCATACGTGAAGGACGGCGTCGCTACGACCACAACGAAACCGTGTCAGCGTGAGGACCGTACGATACCTCAGCGGCCGAGGCACGGTAGGGTGGGGGAGAAGCGACGGAGAAATATCTGTAGGTACCCGATTGTGAACCGAATATTACCGAAACCCACACACCGTAAAAAAACCTCTCCGGGGGAGAAGAGAGGAATTTTTGGTTAGGGAGAGAAAACTACGACTCACACAGAGAAACCTATAAGCGCTTGAAGTAGAACAGAAAGTGACGTCACGAGTAGGTAGAGAAAACAACCCTTATAAACGATCGATCGCAGTCAGTTAGGAACACGTTAGAATGGAATGCATCTGAGAGAATTAATAAATTTTGTTTTGAAAATTCGCGACCGCATAGCATGCTAAAGTAAAACCAGTTTTCTGAATAAAACTTACATGATTTTCTTTTTAAATTTTACTACTATAAAATAGAATTTTATACTTTTTCGAATTTTGAAATCACATACCGTTTGAATTTTTGGGATTAAAGTTGATTCGTCCATCAGGTTGGTTGGGACTTCATCAGGAAGGTCGGTCTGACCGTGGGGTTGGACTGATAGGCTAGCTGGGCAACCCGATCCGTAAATTCCGGCAGACGACTTCGGCCGTCTGGCGCTGAAGCCGGAAGTTTTGGAGGCCCCACTCAGACCCTCCTTACAACCCTTATCCAACCATAGAAACCATCCAACGCCACACAGTACGGTGTTAGCAGGAGCTGTTGTCGGACTTTGCCATTCACGCATGATGACCGTAAAAGGATGACGTCAAATACTATTAAACTAAAAATGGTCGTCCAACAAGTCAGCTGTTTCTGCTTTTTAAAAGTTGTGTTATTTGTTGAATGCGGTCATTGGTTGTGACGCATTGAATAAGATTGAGAAAGAACGTCATGAAAAACCCGATTTAATCCACCTATGGTGAACAGAACCCTTCTTACACTTATTAAAATTATTGTTTATTATTTGTATTTAACATATTCATTTTGAGTGATGGACCAAAAGTTCTAGAAAATATTGTGGATTTGGCATCTAGTGGATTGGTTTCCAAAATATCATCATGGACCATGGACTAAACTACCAGAAATGCCAGACAAAAAAAAATATCTTATTTATTCTGGAATTATGTATCTTTTGTTAACTGCCAAAAGATCTTGAATCGATAAACAAATGGATAAGAAAATAAGCGAGATACACTTTGTCTAAAAGAGATATTAGACAAAGTGTATCTCGCTTATTTTATTAATCAGTCGAATAAATTAGCTCCGAAGTACTTGGTATTCATGGTTATAGTGTAAAAAGGACAAAAATAATATATCTACTATGCTAATCAGTTTTGGACAAGGATCGGTATATTCGCCTCACTCCATTCATATTCACTCCTCTTTGCTGAAGCGAATCGAGAAAGATGCAGCAAACGGAACGTCGTGATCAAACACGCAACCCCATCACCAGTGGGAAGCGATGAGCCATCTGCTTGACATGAATATTCGTTGCCATTCGTCGCAGTTTGGATCGCAAGCGAATGAATGAATGGCGAATGGTGAAGAATACTGGTGAGCGATCGAAGCGGCTATTATCATAAGTAGAAGAGAATTTCTGCATGTAATGCGTACTTTTTTACTGTATTGTCGCTGAAATGCTAGATTAGCAAAGAAAATAATTCGAAAACATCAATAATTCGTATGCACAATATCAATCGCATCACTCACGAATCGCATTCGCTTGCGATGCGAATGTGGACGAATGAATAATTTCCAAGTGTGGCTTCCCACCGTTCGCCGGAGTTTGCTGTCGTCGCTGACAAGCACACACACGAAGAAGATGAAAAATGGAAATCAGGAACCCTGGTTTTGGAATTAGCTAGTTATTTTGGCTGTCCAGTTCTTGCATTTTTCCCACAATATATAAATTCAAAGCTCTCATTTAATGTATTGTTAGTTTTCATAAAATTCCTGATTATTTGTAATTTGTTATTTTTAATTTTATTGAAAACAATAATCTGCTAGTATACACTTTATATGAGGTCAGCATTATTGATTGAACAATATTTTCCCATAGACTGGTCAAAAGCTAATGCAAGATAACAAACGAATATAATAATAAAAAAAAGGAATTTATTGAAATACTCCTCGAAAGATTTCTCAGTAACCAAATGTCCAATCGGAATAAAATTTCAAGGCCTTCTACAAGGATACTGGAGCTTTCGTTTGGTGCTAAGAGAATCCAAATCGGTTGACAGACGGCTGAGATATTTATTATGATACACTTGGTCAAAAATCTCTCAAAAGTTTAACCTGTATTACTCCCAAGTACTCTTTGAAAGATATCTCGATAACCAAATGTCCAATCCTAATAAAATTGTATAGGGTTCTACTAGGATGTTATAGCTTTCATTTGGTGCCAGGAGAACCGAAATCGGTTGACAGACGGTTGAGATATTTCTCAAATATAAATCTCAAAAAGTTTATTTGTATAAATCCTAAGTACTCTTCGAAAGATATCTCTGTAACCAAATGTCCAATCCTAAGAAAATTTCTGAGCAATCTACTAGGATGTTGTGCTTTCATTTGGTGGTAAGAGAACTCAAATCGATTGACACACGGCTGAGATATTTAGTTTGATACACTTTGTTAAAAATCTCAAAAAGTTTAGTTGTATAACTCCTAAGTACTCTTCGAAAGATATCTCAGTAACCAATCGAAATAAAATTTCAGAGCGTTCTACTAGGGTGTTGTAGCTTTCATTTGCTGCCAAGAGAACTCAAATCGGTTGACAGACGGCTGAGATATTCATCAATATGCTAAATGTCAAAAATCTCTCAAAAAGCTAACCTATATGACTTCAAAGTACTCATCGAAAGATATCTCGGTAACCAAATGTCCGATCGTTAGTAAAATTCAATAGGATTCTACTAGGATGTTATAGCTTTCATTTGCAACTAAGAGAATCCAAATCGGATCAGACGTCTGAGAAACGTGCGTGGCTTTTTTTTTTGTAACATACGCACACACACACATACACACACATACACACAAACATACACACACACATACACACACACACATACACACACACATACATACACACACAGATATTTGCTCAGTTGGTCGAGCTGAGTTGATTTGTATATGAGACTCGGCCCTGCGGGCCTCGGATCGAAAGTCGGTTTTTCGAGCGGTATTTATACCCTTCTTATGGGTGTAAGAAGGGTAAAAATCATCATTACCTAAAATATATGGTTTCATTATTGAAGGTATCAGTTTCTCTGCATGGAATACTAAGCATATGATGTGTAAGCATTTTATCAAATTTTTAGCTAAAGTTACGACATATTTCTTTCCGTCATCTCGATTAGCAAATTATTATTATCTGGCACATGTTTGACATACAATTGGATAGTTGAAGCGTGGACGATTAGTTATGTTAAAACAAGAATAGATTATACAGATTTCAGAGCAATGTAATTATATAAATGTAACTGTTTCCGCTCTTAACGATCTCCGAGGAATGATTGCCCAACTTACAACATCCATCAGATGTACATCAATAATCGGGCAATCATTGTCAATTCACTATAAATTCCCTCGGAAAATCTGTGCCGGACACCAATCACAGTACTTTCCGGCAAATTCCGCCGAAATGTGTACGATTCGTTCGTTCATCTGGCTGCTACTCTCCGTCGTCCAGCTTCAGGCCTACAAAATATCCGTCGACATACACGAGTTTACCGACTGTCCTGGATACAAATCGATGATCGATTTTAGCACCTTGGAGTTCGGCATCAGCGAGGAGGGTAATATGGTCTTCAATGGAAACTTTACGGTACTGACAACGATAGACAGCCCATATCCGTTGTACATCCATTCGCAAAAGCTGGAACGAGGCGAGTGGCGAGAAACTATTGGGTTCAAGTTCGTGAAAAACTTTTGCCAAACTTTGAACTCGGTGCCCGAGTTTTGGTACCCGGTGATGAAGCACCTGAAGAAGCAGAGCTGTCCCATTGAGAAGGGGGTAAGAACTTGATTCTAGTGGTATGACTATATCGATTGGAAATTACTATTATGTATTGGCCAATTACAGTTCGTGGGAAAATTTGACAACTTCAAATACGGCGAACTACCGATGATTCTTCCATCAAATTTCATTGGCGAATGGATGATCTTTGCGGAGCGTCGGAACGTTATGAATACGAAGGAAATTTTGGAATGTGTGATGCTGCGTACCACCGTGTTTGAATTGTAAATAATATCGAAATAAAAGGTATTCTTAAAGGTAAAGGTCTAGCTTTGGGTACTGTATTAGCAAGGGCTTCAGTTATGATGTTTGAAGTCAGTGCAATGCGGTACAACTAGAGCGACTGAAGCAACTGTATGTCGCCTCGGCATACGCACAGAATCTAAAGCGGCCCCCAGACGACATCAATATATTGATGGTTTGAAGAAACACATCAACATATTGATGCCGTGTGAAGACGAAATCAATATTGCCCCTCATTTCCCCTCTCAGCAGCAAGCAAGTTCAAACACCAGAAGTTGTCAAAAGTTATATCATTTATCCTGTGATGATTTCATTCAAAGATATCTTAGGAACATATCCAATCATATCCTCAAGAACTGTCCTAATAACGCCCCAGAAACGCCTGAATAAAGGGTGTTACGAAAATCGGCATTTCAGAACAATTTTCAATAAACTTGGTTATGAAATTTTACACCAATGCAATGTTCGTGACAGCTCATCAGGCACTTTTGCTGGCGGTGCACGTGTTCAATCCTGTCAAGTGAGGGCAGTCTTTGAAAATTGCTATCGACAGTATTGCACGTGTATCAGACAAGCTAGAACCACACTTCATGTGGATAAGTCTGCGTTTGTAGTTACCAACTGAAAACTTATTTAAACCACGGCAGACACACGTGCCTGCTTTGGGTCGATATTTGCAAGAAAAGATTAGTTTAATTGGAACCCCGTGGTGCACGACACATATTTGCTGAACTACATTCCAGTTGTCTCCCGTTGATTTTTTTTTTCAAAATGCTAAGGAGGAAACTAACACATACTACACAGCTCAAGGAGAAGATCCACGATAATGCAGTAATTGACCTTCGTGCGACTCGTGGGATTTCCATATGAGTTCCGAACATCAAAAATCGAATATAGTTATGATATTTCTGCCATATTATGATGCAAGATTTTGTCGTTATCTAACATCTACGGAAGAAAAGTAAAAGAATGACCGATAAATTGTTGGGTGAATAATAACTAAAAAGGGGTCAAAACTGTCAATGTCACTTGCGTCATTCTGCTGAATTACGGTACCATAGCATAACATTATCAGTTCCGATTATAGTATTCTATAAAAACTGGAGATTCCCAAGTTAAAACTGGTTGCAACTCTTTGATAAACCACCACAAAAGAGGCATTTTTTTTATCGGAGTTTCATAGGTAATTCCTCCAAGAGTTCCGCCAGGATTGGGAATTTCACTAAGAATTCTTCTCGCAGTTTTAACGGGAATTCTATCGCATATTCCACCAGAAATTCTAGTAGCAGTTCCTCCAGAAATTCCTCTAAGAGTACCACTGAAAATCTCTCTAGAAGTTGCTCTAGGAATTCCCATAGAAGTTCAACCGAGAATTTTCGGGAGAATTCTAATGGATTTTTTTAAGTTCCAACGGGAATCCTTTTAAAAATCTACCAGAAGTCTTTAGAAACTCCACCTAAAATTCGTCTTAAAATTTGGCCAAAATTTCCTCTAAGAATCTACCAGAGACTTCTGTAGTAGTTCCACCGATAATTTCTATAGAAATTCCACTAAGAATTGCCACAGGAGTTCCGTCGATAGTTTTTGTGAGAATTTCACAAGCAAATCCAACGGAACGGAATTCAAAGCTAATGTTAAAATCTCGAGGAATTCCGACAGGTGTTCTAACAGGAATTCCTGTGGCCTGTGTGAGTTCCACTGGGAATTACTCTCAAGTTCCACAGGAAAATTCTTCTAGCATCACCACCAGGAATTCTTCTAAGAGTTCCACATAAGGCGAAACTGGATCCATTTCCGCACATTTTGGTTTTTGATTTTTTATTGAATTAAGTTCGACCAAAAAGTAGGTGTTTTTTTGTGATAGACTATTTTCTTAATGTTGGGGGTTTTCTATCAAAAATAAGTATTTTAAAAGTCGGTATTGAGTGATATATTATGCATACAAAACTGCTAATAATAACTATTATTTTCCAAGTTTTCCCCGTACATTTTTATTCGCTACAAATTATTGAAACGTTGAAAAAAAATAAAAAAGCATTTTTTTACGGATTGTTTTTTATGTGATGTACTCATTGAACCATATTTTCAATAATACCAAACATTTTCCAAATTTCTTCAGGCTGTTCTAAACTTAACTACAGGGGATAGATAAAATGATCGGGACAGGCAAAATTTTTACTTTTCAAAAAATGTTCAACTAGCTGTAACTTTTCGAAACGTCGATGCACGATTTCTCAAATTTTCACTGTAAGTTGATATTCTTACAGTGTAATAGTTTATAGTTGATAGTTTGAACGCTTTATATTTTTTGTTCCAAATTTCTCGTCAAAGTCGCCTAAGAACCACTTTTAGAGCTTCCAAAAACGCGCATTTTCTTGCGCTGAGAATGTTGCTACGTCATTCCGTTCCAAAGATACTGATGATTTTCATGAAAAAATTGGCTCTTTTCAAGTATTTTTCACTTGAGTTACAAAAATAATACCCCTCTAATTTTTTGATGTTTTATAACAGCATTTCTTCTTTTGAATACGGGCAAAAGATATTTTTTATGTTTGCCCCAACCCGTCATAACACCCATTTTAAAAAACTATGATTTTTTAAGAAAAGCGCCTGTAACTTTTGAACCAAAACAGATAACGACCGTCTCAGCACACGAAACGACGCGTCTTCAAATGCTCTACGAGTGTTTCTTGGGCGACTTTGATGAAAAATCGAAACTGAAAAAGTTAACGCTAGAAAACCGGGTTTTCTTGAACCACCCTAAGCTTATTCAGAAAAATATCTCTAGATCGGTCAATTTTAAAGCTACATAAAAAGTGTCTTCAGCCAACTTGCTCAAAATTGATTGATCTACAACTTTCCTAAAGAATGTATACAGTTATTCTTGCAATTAAAAAAGTTTGGTTACTAATTTCTTTGTAAATATGGACCACCCTAATTTTCATGCACATTTTAAAAAGGGTCTTATTATTAGGGACAACTTTGTAGAAGGCCATATTTGCCTAAAAACTCATTTGAAGGCGTTGAATGCGTCTTTCCTCGTTAATCTGGTTCGTGGACCACTGTGCGTTGTTACAAAAACCATTGTAACAAAATAACGCAAACTGTAATAATTTTGTTTTACTAGTCATCTAGTCGGGCTCCTTAGTCATCCTTTTGGAGTACAACCGGGAATTTACGTTTGGGTTTCATCCAGAATTTCTCTAGGAGTTACACCGATTATTCATTTTTTAGGTGTTTCACTGGGACATCCTGCAGGAGTTCCACCGGAAATTCCTGAGGCAGTTCCACCAGGAATTCCTTTTGGTGTTGATCACGTTCCATCACCAATAAATGTATAGAGTTGTAATATTTTGTTAGTATTCTCCAAACAACAATTATGTAGATGTAGCAATCTTACTTCCAATGAGTGCACACTCATCGGAAATGAGCTCGAAAATTGTTATTTTAATTTATAAAATACAAAGATGAAGAAATGAGGAGCTTTCATGCCTGTTGGAGGAAGGCTTGATGAAAATTGCTCGTCTCCTGCGGGCTTTTCCAGCTCAGGTGAAAATTAAAAAAAAAACCTCTGGGAGCTCCTTAGATTGTTGTTAAAGTAGTTTCACTGGGAATTCCGGCAGAAGTTTCACCAGGATTCCTTCCTAAATTTCCATCAGGAATCCCTCAAGGAGTTCAAATAAGCATCTCTCAAGGAGCTCCACCTATTATTCATCTACACCGCAGGAGCAACAGCAGAAATTCCTCTAGGAGTGCCATCGAAAGTTCCACCAAGAATTCCTCTAGATGCTCCATTGAGAACCTCTCAGTAGTTTTCAGTACTCCCACCATCAATTGCACCAGAAAATTCAAGGAGAAATTCTCAAGAAATTTCATCAGTAATTCCAGTAGTTCTGATCGAACCTCCAGTAGGATTTACAAAAGAAATTCTTATAGGCGATCCACTTCGAATTATTACACTAGTTTACAGCATTTTTGAACTCGGTAAGCTGATGATCATTTTTGGTGTAGAATCATGCCCTGAGTTCGAAAACGCAAAGGAAAAAAATTACAGTAGAGCGGAAATTTTTTCGACTTTCCATACAAGGTTGATGATTTGAAATCGATTTTTGTTCTATTTTTAAGCAAAGTCACTCACTTCACACACCTCATTCTCCGTAATCAATGCTCCGATTGAGCTGAATTTTTTACTGTATCTCGCCTACATATGATATGTCAAAAAAACGTTGAGAAAGAATTTTTAAATTGTTTTTTTCTTATTGAAAAAAATACTTTTCTTCAAAAAATTTTGGGAATCTTGCTAAAATTTAAGGAGATCGTCCCTAAAACTCGCCAATATCTTGAATTTCATCAATCTGACGCAAAACCTGTATTCAGATGATCGAATGGTATTGTATTCAGCTTTTAATTTATGGAAAAAGATTTAAAATAGGTTGAACAAAACGCAAAATATTTGAATTTAAGTAAATTGCATATTTTGAAAAGTTGTAAAGCTCGATATTGAGCTAAAACTCAAAAACTGTTCTAATTAAAAATTTTTGAAGGTCGGTTTCGAAATCAGCGCTAAATTGTGCTTCAAAAATTTTGGTCGTTGACAGAAGTTCACGACTTTCGTTTTATTTTGTAAACTTGTGTTATTATTACCACAAGAGTCCCATCCTCTAGAACAGTGTTTCCCAAACTTTTTCAAGGTATCGCCCCCTTGCAGCTGAAGAAAAAAGTTTTTCGCCCCCAACCTTTTTTATTTTTTATTTTTATTTTTGAGGCTGGAACTATTTCACTTTTTAATGATACCGTAGCGTTTACCGTATCTAGTTGAGTATTTGTTGATCTTTTATTGAATTGTCTTGTAAATGCATTAGTTTTCCGCATTTGAACAAAGTATGTTGAACTCATCTATCGGGCTTACACACATTATGAGTTTATTTGCAGCCTTTTTCATAAACGATTGTTCATAAAGGTGATCATAAATTTTCAAAAGCACAAATCGGAAGAATTGAATCACACTGCGTTAAAATGTTGATCGTTTGGTCATCCGTTGGTCTGGTGACAAATCGACCAACGATTTTAATGCAATCGTTCTTTCGCCTTCATCGTAACCACCCATTTAATAATCTTGATCGTGTTATGAACATTCGAGGTCTTCAGCTACAACAGTGTTCTAAAAGTGAATTTTAGTCAACACTTGTGCTTATATGACACCCAGTTCCTTTTGAAATTTCTTGACCAATTCCTGGCAGAAATTTTCTACAGTCACTGCCATTTCTTTACAACTGCGTACTGCGATCAGAGATAAATGGTCTCTTGGGCGATTCAGACAAGGAATTTCACATGCATCAAGATAGGCCGAGAAATTCCTTTTGAACTGGAAACAATCCTATATAAGCAAATATAACCAACTATCAAATGGAAGACCATAACAAAAATATCTTATTTATAATATGCTTTTCTCAGAGTTTCACCCTCAGAAAATCTGGTCATCCAGATTTAAAAGCCTTCTATAAATTTATATATTGCAAAACAAAAAACAAAAAAAAAACGAAACAAAAAAATGAAAATTGTTCCTACGGTTAACGTCGATGATTGTTGAATAAGAATGATAAAAAGAGATGGTTTTAAAGTTTACTTTCCCAACATTGACTTTTTCACTTAGTTCTCGATAAAACATATTTTGAGGTTTAGTGGCATCGTTGAAACAGTTACTAACGATGTTTAAAAATGGAGTTAACTAATATTCATAACGCTAATTTTTGCATAATTTCTGAAAATTTTTAAAACCCTTAGAGAAAAGCATTGTTTGCAATTCCACTGGGAAAATTATTGAAAATATCTAAAAACACACTTACAATCACACCAGAAAAGTCTTCTAAATCTCTTATTTTGAATCCTGAAAATGCCTTAGTGAATGGCGTTACTTAAACTACCAGAAATGTGTCTGATACGTGTTCTCAAGCTTCCTAACGTTTTTTTTTCACTAAAAGAGTAATGTAAACAAGTATTACTTATAACGTTAATGCAAGACTCTTCTCTACATTTTTTTTTGAATACTAACCTTAAATGTTCACCTGAAAGTGTTTTAGAAAAGCCAAACAGTTTTTATATACAACATCGAGAATCGTTTCCATACATCAACTTTAAAAATCTGTATAATTAAGTCACTTTCTGTGTATGTTTTCGACCAGGATTTCAGTGTTGAGTTCATTACGAATTTGTCGGAGACTTTCATTTTCATGATTGAATTAACGCCCTGTTTTCTTTCATAATTATTGGTAGTTTTAGATCATTGCAAAAATCGCTCTCTTTATAATTGTTTTCGTTGATCCACCTTAAATCCACCCAGCAAATCCATCTTCAATTCCTCCAGTTTATTAACTAGGAACTCCTTTAAGACTACCACCGAGAATTCCTGTAGGGGATTCCACCACTAGGACTGGTAGCGTTCAGGTGGCAAAATAATAGTGACTTTAGTGACCAAAATCATTGAAAAAGTGACCAAATAGTGACTAAATAATGACCTCAAAATTATTGGAAAATTGAAAATATATGCTGAATATTTGACGAATTCCCGAGAAAATCAATGCATATTTTTTAGCTTAACTCCAGAGTTTGCGCTCTGTTTGAATAATTCTTCCTTGAATTGGAAAGTGTTAGTCGAGTCAAGTACAAGACACTGAAGACGACCTTACAGTTGAGGTCGAAATACGTATCTGTCAAAGGATGCAAATTCTTAGTGGAATTCAAAGGAACCGTACTTAACCCGATTTTCTTTTTATTTAAGTGTTATTTATTTATTTTTATGTTATTTTCAAAAGTTTTGTTGATAACTCGACACTGATTTTTCATTTGGGCCTAACTGACATTTTCGAGTTCTCTTCATCGATCCTCTCTTTGTGTTATCACAGAATGTGTATTGAGTTTTCCAAAGATTTTTTGGTTGATATGCGAAGAAGACGACTACATGTTACCGTATCGATTGATTTTGTTCTTTTGGGTTTCCATATGTGCCCACTTCCAACAAAAAATGCAAAAATAAGAAACCAATTAAACCACACTTTATTCCTTTACTTTGAGTAGGATGAAAACGGGAGCATTGTTTGGCGTGAAACATTCGAGTAAAGATCCCATGAAAAAAAAACTTGCGGAGCTGGAGGTTTTAATCGATTAAAAATTCTGAATTTCTAGAAGAGATTTGAAAACCATTTTAGATAAAATCTCTAAGAGATAAAATTTTAGATAAAATCTCGCCACGATAAAAAAAATAAGAAGAATGCTCGCTAAAGCATTGTGAAGAATAATGAAGATATTCATACTGCACTCCTGAACAATGTAGTCAGAAATGTTCTGGAGGAACTTCTGTAATTGAACGAATCTGTAAATTCCTGATGAAACTTATGGATTCTTCAAAAAACAGTTTGATCGATGAGCTCAGAGATGAACAAAAGGTTCTTGAAGAAATGTTATAAGAAACGTTTTGAACAAACTTCTGGATTAATTTCAAATACATGATACTCTTGAAATAACTCCATCAAAATTGTTTTTTTATCACTATCACGTGCATGGAGATTTTCATCAGAAACTCTCAAATGAACTCCATCATAAACTCTTTCGGATTTCAGCGAAGAGCTGCTGAACAAATGACGTCAGAACTACTAGTATTTTCAGCAAAAATTCATCACGCATTTGTATTACAGAAATTGTTTTGCAAACTCTAAAACTAATTTAAAAACTTCCGATTAACTCGAGATAAACCCATTCAGGGGAATACAATGCACTGTGTGTTATCGTATTTTGATTCGATAAACTTATTTCACTTATTTAATCATTACCAGTTTTTGAATTCGTGGATATAGAGTGATATAATTGAACTGAAATTTTAAATGCAGAAATATTGCAGTGTTACTATAAAAAGTATAAAAATGCAGAAATTCTTCTATGATCTTAGCTACAAATCCATCTTCACTTCCCCAAATTAGCTAAGCTTAGCTTAGCTTCCCCAAATACGATAAAACTGTAGATATGTATAAGTCACCATAACAGTGGTTTAATAAGCGGCACAGCCAAAATTTTTTTAAGCAAGGTTTTTTTTTTATTCTTAACCACTTAACCTAATTTACAGCTCTTTTGTCCACTACCCAAGTAACCAGTAAGCATTTAAAATAGCATTCCTTCAGCATTATAGTAGCCTTTACGACAAGGCGTTTAATGCTAATTAGCCGTATATGCGCCTATAGTGCTACCTTACAGCAGGTTTTGGCAAAATAACGGGCTGTCTTAGTGCTATCCCTTCAGGAACGTCGTGACGAAATGTCAAAGAAGCGTAACGCCTCGTCAAGCAAAAAAAAAAATAGATTGACGTCTGCTTCTCGTTCTCTCAGCCTGCTTCCCCACGTCCTTCCATATTCCAGCCGGTGCTATGTGGTACTTTTATGCTGATTTTTTGTAGTGATGTTGGGTTGAACTTACGATCCGGAGATTGATTAATCATACCTGCTTCTGATTCTGTTGCTCCTGATCCACGGTGCTAAAGCTGTTCCGGTGGCGTGCGTTGATTTAATCGCCAATATAAAGAATTATTCGATAACAGCTTCAGATTCAACATCTAAAACTTGTTTTCATTGAGATATTTCATTGTGGTAGAGCATTACGATCCCACAGATTAAATATCTGTGGAATATGATTCTTTCTTCCCTTTTTCAAACAATCCTATCATCCACCAAAGCATCCACTATTCCGACGAAATGATAAATAATTGGTGATTTTTTGATGGACAAATTCCCAATCCAATCCAGCTGCAGTAATGTTTTCTTTGGTGCTTTTGGATTAGTAGAGGAAAATGAAGTATCAAATAAGATGCACAAATTTGTAAACAGAAGCATAGGCTCTGTAAGAGAGAGACAATATGTGTTGCCAAATGCGTAACATATCTCCCAACCTTTTTGCTTTTAGCATTTAAACAGCAGTTGAAAAGCATTTTGTATGCTCCCAAGTGAAACCACTTCAAGCAGTTGAAATGCTAATTAACAGCCAAAAGCTTTTGAGCAGCACAGCTTATGCTTATGCTTATGCTTATGCATTCGAAGTGCTTATGTAGGGCAGCAAGCAGTTTAAATGCGTAATACGGGATGATATATGGCTTATTCAAATGCTTAGTGGTTACCTGGGTAGGGCACTACGTGAGCGATTCCAATTGGCGGCTGCACTTACACTTTGTACAGAATCTAAATGTATTCTATTATATTCTTATTCTGCTATATCGAACTGGTTTGCCTCTGCGCTGCTTTCACTTTTCTACCCTGTCCTTGGTAGAATGATGAGCACGATGATGAAATGATATGTGGTTGTTGTTCCTTTTCCAGTCCGATTGGGTGTCGTCCATTATGGGTTGCCGTCCGCCGATATACAATTATCCGGGTCCGTTAGAGCTATGAGAGCTCAGAAGAGGGTCAAGTGCCAGCCGCTCTCGGGGGGAAGAAGAGCGACTGACTTGTTTGCAGTTTTGCTACAGGGTATATTCCCAAATCCTGGCGGGATATTACTGTGAAGTTTATTCCAAAAGTGGGTCGTGCGTCGTATGAAGAAGCAAAGAGTTTCAGACCTATCAGTTTGACCTCTTTTCTTCTGAAATGCTTAGAACGCATTGTGGATCATCACATCCGTGATGTTCATCTGGCCAACGTGCCTCTTCATGTGAACCAACATGCCTACCAATCTGGTAAGTCCACTGTGACTCTTTTACACAAGGTTGTTACGATATCGAGAAAGCATTCGCTCAAAAGCAATCTTGTTGTTTGAGGTTGTGGGTGTTTTCTTAGATATCGAGAGTGCCTTTGACAACGTGCCTTTCGATGCCATATTGGAAGCCGCACGGAGTCATGGTATATCTCCAATGATTTCCAATTGGATTCACCAAATGCTCAAAAACCGATATCTCTTCGCGACATTGCGTCTAGCAGGGATTAGGAAATTGAGCGTTTGTGGATGCCCCCAAGGGGGAGTCTTATCACCGCTTTTATGGAATCTCGTAGCAGATACGCTATTGAGGCAACTCAATAATAGCGGTTTTCCTACTTATGGTTTTGCCGACGACTACCTAACACTGTTAGTTGGTATGTGCATCAGCACCCTTTTCGACCTGATGCAAAACGCTCTTCAGGTAATTGAGGGTTGGTGTCGCCAATATGGCCTTTCGGTTAATCCGAGTAAAACATCTATTGTTCTTTTCACGGAAAGGCGAAACCGTAATGGCGTTCGACCTTTGCGTCTCTTTGATTCTGAAATCAATGTGACTGAACAGGTAAAGTACGTTGGAGTCATTCTTGATTCCAAGCTTTCCTGGACACCTCACATTGAGTTCAGAATCAAAAAAGCTTGTATGGCCTTCGGGCAATGCCGGCGTACTTTTGGTACAACTTGGGGTCTAAAACCCAAGTATATACACAACTGTGGTTCGGCCAATATTGGCTTATGGATGTCTTGTGTGGTGGCAAAAGGGTGAAGTGAGAACGGTCCAATCAAAATTAGGCCATCTCCAAAGGATGTGCTTAATGGCGATGTCTGGAGCGTTCTCTTCAACTCCTACGGCAGCGCTAGAAGTTCTCTTTGACGTTGCCCCACTACACATTCATCTCAAACAAGAAGCCCTTTCTTGCACTTACCGGTTACGGGTACTCGGTCTACTAGAGGAAACTCCTGTGAACCGCACATCAACACACACCTCGTTGTTTCCACTTTTAGTGAATTGGGACAAAATTGTCCTTGCTCCAAGTGATCTTACAATTGCTTGTAATTTTCCATATAGGACATTTTCCACGAAATTCCCTTCCCGGGAAGAGTGGACATCTGGTTATCTGGAAAGAAGTATTTCAGACGGCATCGTATGTTACACTGATGGCTCCCTTCTCGAAGGTCGAGCAGGTGCTGGTGTTTATTCTCGTGAGCTAAGGCTGTATAAGTCTTACTCACTTGGTAGACACTGCACCGTTTTTCAGGCCGAAATCTTTGCTCTTATGTGCGGAGTGCAATCAGCACTTCAGCAGCACGTAATGGGCAAAGTAATATACTTCTGTTCAGATAGCCAGGCTGCTATTAAAGCACTTGCTTCGGCCAACTCCAGGTCGAAGATAGTTATCGCTTGTCGAACTCAAATCGAGGAGCTGAATTCAGCAAACGCTGTTCACCTTCTATGGGTACCTGGTCATTCTTCCATCGCTGGAAATGAATTGGCTGATGAGTTAGCTCGCTCTGGAGCATCACATGACTTCATTGGCCCTGAGCCAGCTATTCCGATATCGAAGTGTTGGATTAAGCTTCAGATTCACACCTGGGCTGTCACTCAACACAGACAATATTGGAATAGTTTGGAGTCATGTCGTCAAACCAAATTGTATAGTGCTGAGCCATCTCTACGGGTGGCGAAGTATCTAACTAATATGTCTAAGCAGAATTGCAGCATGCTGGTCAAAGCATTGACTGGCCACTGCCGACTCAGCTATCACATGGCGAATATTCAGCAAGCTGATTCTTTTGCCTGTGATAGCTGTGAATCCGATTATGGAACTTCGTATCATTTGATATGTAACTGTCCAGTTTTCGCGCAACTGCGTTTCCGAGTATTCGGTAAACACTTATTAAGTGAAACTGACTTCAGAAACCTGAATCTTCAGGATATTCTGTTGTTCTTAACCCGCTGTGGTAAAGAGCTATAGGCTCTCTTTCGCTTTATGCGTTATTACAGTGCCCTTTTCAGGGCGCTGTTTGAACCCATTGTGGTACGCTTGTGCGTTAGTACCCTCTTCCAGGGTATTTTTCCTATTTCCCTACCTGTCCCTATCCCCATCCAAATCCTTTTTCCTTCCTTTTCCCTCAGGTAGATGATGAAATAGGCTGTTATTTTGGCGATGGCACAAATGTCCCAAATGGAGGATAGCGTGCCTCTGGAGCCGGCCTTCTGATACCTGATACCTGATAGTCCGATTGGGTGTCGTCCATTATGGGTTGCCGTTCGCCGATATACAATTATCCGGGTCCGTTAGAGCTATGAGAGCTCAGAAGAGGGTCAAGTGCCAGCCGTTCTCGGGGGGAAGAAGAGCGACTGACGAAGTGCCGGGGCTGGGATCGAACCCATGACCATCCGCTTATGAAGCGAACGTGTAGCCACTGCGCCTTGGGCCCCGGCAAAAAAAGCAAGGTTATCGGCGAAAATTGTGCATCAATTTTGGTATTGTTGTTTTATCAAAGTTTTTATATGATCTTCTAAATGTTGTCAGATTTACGAAAATAGTTATTATTATTATTTAATTAATCAAGAGGTTTTAACAAAAAGTCATTCGCCTCCGGGACGAAAATAGTGACTTTAGTGACCATTTTACTGAAAAAAGTGACTTTAGTAACTTTTTCATGCAAATAGTGACTTTTTATTGACTGACTCGAAAATAGTGACCAAATCACTAAAAAGTGACTCACTACCAGGCCTGCCAGAAATTCCCCTAGAAGTTACAGAAAGAATCTCTCTTCGAATTCCACTAGGGATTCGTGTGGGAGTTCCAAAGAGAATTTCTCCTAGAACCGATTATTTCTCGAAGTTTCATCGGGAAGTCCGGCAAGAGTTTTACCGGGAATTCTTGTGGGAATTCTTCTCGAAGTTCCACCGATATTTTTTCGGAAATTTCTCTAAGAATTTTTAAAACAATTTCCCCAAGAATTTCTCAAATTATTCTTTATGTGTTCCACAGGGATATTTTTTAGAAGTTCCAACGCAAATTCCCTTAAAAAATACACTTTTAAGTCATGATTTTTGAGGAAGGTTTATTTCTGCGAAAAGAATGTCAGAAAATTTTAGATTGTTAGGATTAGCCAAACAAAAGCTACAGAGAATTTAATTTCGAAAAAGGGTCAAAAAAGATCCCAAGACCCTACTAAGGTTAAGCACTAGTAAGTCTTTAAGACCCTCTCCAAAGCTTTGAGCTGAGGATCATTCTTATCTGCATGGCTCCACTTGTAATTTTAAGCATTTTCTTTTTCTCTCTGTATACCCTGGTATACTCTGCCTCCATCAACTTGTTGATGCATTCTTACCTTACCAACCACAGGGACAAGCCTTTTCAAGGTTATCCCTCTGCTGGCTCTGGGTGTAGAGAAATCCACCGAGAATGCAACCGTGCCATCGTTGTCTGTCGCCGTTGACCATGGATGCTGGCCATCAACAATGTAGCCCACCAATGAGCGCAAGAAGGTTCGGATTGCAATTGGTTGCAGCAGGCCAGGCAGGCAGGCAGGCAGCACAATCCGGGCCAAGGCTGGATCGATTACACCGTATTGTTATTATGCGGATGATGCATTTTCTTCGCCGGACGGACGGACGAACGGATGCCGTAAACATAAACAGGATCATCATGTGACAACTCGTTGTCATTGCTGGTCTTGATTCGATGAGCAAATAGCTACCACCTCGCCGCAACCGCTACCGACTTGACTGCCAGTGCCGAGCCGCAATTAAACGCTCGAAACTAGATGCTTGACGACATTGTAGCCGCCGCCGCCACCATCATAGTCAAGTTGTATAGCTGATTTGCAGGAGGAGACTTCCTCTTATCGAGCGAGAGAGGCGCGCACTACTGAAACGAGCACACGGCGCAAAACGTGTTGATTTGATTGTTCGACAATTTGCAAGGGTGTTTTCTGTTGAAGTATTATTAAGATAAAGTGAGACGCACTACCTGCGGCCCGACTAATCCAACGAAACAGTGCTGGACAAAAGAAAGTGGATATTGATCGAATTCCATACAAAATGTATGAATTTCAAGTTCAGATAGTTCGGCTTGAAAACATTGAAAATCTAGCTTAGATTATCGGTACAATCCAGGACCTTCCTTCAAAGAAATGCTGATGATCGGGAGTGTGAATGCAGTAATTATCTGGATAGGACAACCGCCCTCCTACCTGATATGTAGGTATACTTTTGTAAACGCGTAGTGTCAGTATCGTTTCGAGGCAGTGAATGTGACATCAATTCAACCCGGCCGCCACTTCGACGTTGCTAATCGCTTTCCTCCTCATGCTGCTCAGGGTAATTGAATTAATAGTGTGTAACATTAAGGCGTTGCAATGCGCTTGCTGACTGACTGTGTGGAATAGAAAGGCTTGTATACCATAGAGAAATTGAAGCTGCCCACAGTACAAATAGCGAGAGCAACATTAGTACCCTGTCGGAAACTTGTTTTCTATTGGCTTAACCAGTTAACCATTCAAGTAAATTTGTTCTTTTTTTGGATATTCCCTTAAATTGTCAAACATATTTGCACACATAGGATCACACACAAACAGACGCAACAATTTTGTGGAGAATAATCTCAGGATTCTGTAGAGAATCCTCTCAGGATTCTGTAGAGAACCCTCTCAGGATTCTGTGGAGAATCCTCTCAGGATTCTGTGGAGAATCCTCTCGGAATTCTGTGGAGAATCCTCTCAGGATTCTGTGGACAATCCTCTCAGGATTCTGTGGATAATCCTCTCAGGATTCTGTGGAGAATCCTCTCAGGATTCTGTGGAGAATCCTCTCAGGATTCTGTGGAGAATCCTCTCAGGATTCTGTGGAGAATCCTCTCAGGATTCTGTGGAGAATCCTCTCAGGATTCTGTGGAGAATCCTCTCAGGATTCTGTGGAGAATCCTCTCAGGATTCTGTGGAGAATCCTCTCAGGATTCTGTGGAGAATCCTCTCAGGATTCTGTGGAGAATCCTCTCAGGATTCTGTGGAGAATCCTCTCAGGATTCTGTGGAGAATCCTCTCAGGATTCTGTGGAGAATCCTCTCAGGATTCTGTGGAGAATCCTCTCAGGATTCTGTGGAGAATCCTCTCAGGATTCTGTGGAGAATCCTCTCAGGATTCTGTGGAGAATCCTCTCAGGATTCTGTGGAGAATCCTCTCAGGATTCTGTGGAGAATCCTCTCAGGATTCTGTGGAGAATCCTCTCAGGATTCTGTGGAGAATCCTCTCAGGATTCTGTGGAGAATCCTCTCAGGATTCTGTGGAGAATCCTCTCAGGATTCTGTGGAGAATCCTCTCAGGATTCTGTGGAGAATCCTCTCAGGATTCTGTAGAGAATCCTCTCAGGATTCTGTGGAGAATCCTCTCAGGATTCTGTGGAAAATCCTCTCAGGATTCTGTGGAGAATCCTCTCAGGATTCTGTGGAGAATCCTCTCAGGATTTTGTGGCGAATCCTCTCAGGATTCTGTGGAGAATCCTCTCAGGATTCTGTGGCGAATCCTCTCAGGATTCTGTGGAGAATCCTCTCAGGATTCTGTGGAGAATCCTCTCAGATTCTGTGGAGAATCCTCTCAGATTCTGTGGAGAATTTTCTCAGGATTCTGTGGAGAATCCTTTCAGGATTCTGTGGAGAATCCTTTCAGGATTCTGTGGAGAATCCTTTCAGGATTCTGTGGAGAATCCTTTCAGGATTCTGTGGAGAATCCTTTCAGGATTCTGTGGAGAATCCTCTCAGGATTCTGTGGAGAATCCTCTCAGGATTCTGTGGAGAATCCTCTTAGGATTCTGTGGAGAATCCTCTTAGGATTCTGTGGAGAATCCTCTTAGGATTCTGTGGAGAATCCTCTCGGGATTCTGTGGAGAATCCTCTCAGGATTCTGTGGAGAATCCTCTCAGGATTCTGTGGAGAATCCTCTCAGGATTCTGTGGAGAATCCTCTCAGGATTCTGTGGAGAATCCTCTCAGGATTCTGTGGAGAATCCTCTCAGGATTCTGTGGAGAATCCTCTCAGGATTCTGTGGAGAATCCTCTCAGGATTCTGTGGAGAATCCTCTCAGGATTCTGTGGAGAATCCTCTCAGGATTCTGTGGAGAATCCTCTCAGGATTCTGTGGAGAATCCTCTCAGGATTCTGTGGAGAATCCTCTCAGGATTCTGTGGAGAATCCTCTCAGGATTCTGTGGAGAATCCTCTCAGGATTCTGTGGAGAATCCTCTCAGGATTCTGTGGAGAATCCTCTCAGGATTCTGTGGAGAATCCTCTCAGGATTCTGTGGAGAATCCTCTCAGGATTCTGTGGAGAATCCTCTCAGGATTCTGTGGAGAATCCTCTCAGGATTCTGTGGAGAATCCTCTCAGGATTCTGTGGAGAATCCTCTCAGGATTCTGTGGAGAATCCTCTCAGGATTCTGTGGAGAATCCTCTCAGGATTCTGTGGAGAATCCTCTCAGGATTCTGTGGAGAATCCTCTCAAGATTCTGTGGGGAATCCTCTCAGGATTCTGTGAATAATCCTCTCAGGATTCTGTGGATAATCCTCTCAGGATTCTGTGGATAATCCTCTCAGGATTCTGTGGAGAATCCTCTCAGGATTCTGTGGAGAATCCTCTCAGGATTCTGTGGAGAATCCTCTCAGGATTCTGTGGAGAATCCTCTCAGGATTCTGTGGAGAATCCTCTCAGGATTCTGTGGATAATCCTCTCAGGATTCTGTGGAGAATCCTCTCAGGATTCTGTGGAGAATCCTCTCAGGATTCTGTGGAGAATCCTCTCAGGATTCTGTGGAGAATCCTCTCAGGATTCTGTGGAGAATCCTCTCAGGATTCTGTGGAGAATCCTCTCAGGATTCTGTGGAGAATCCTCTCAGGATTCTGTGGAGAATCCTCTCCAGATTCTGTGGAGAATCCTCTCAGGATTCTGTGGAGAATCCTCTCAGGATTCTGTGGAGAATCCTCTCAGGATTCTATGGAGAATCCTCTCCAGATTCTGTGGAGAATCCTCTCCAGATTCTGTGGAGAATCCTCTCAGGATTCTGTAGATAATCCTCACAGGATTCTGTACATAATTCTCTCAGGATTCAGTAGAGAATCCTTTCAGGATTCTGTAGAGAATCCTTTCAGGATTCTGTAGAGAATCTTTCAGGATTCTGTAGAGAATCATTTCAGGATTCTGTAGAGAATCCTTTCAGGATTCTGTAGAGAATCCTCTCGGGATTCTGTAGAGAATCCTCTCGGGATTCTGTAGAGAATCCTCTCGGGATTCTGTAGAGAATCCTCTCGGGATTCTGTAGAGAATCCTTTCGGGATTCTGTAGACATTCCTCTCAGAATTCTGTAGAGATTCCTTTCAGGATTCTGTAGAGAATCCATCCAGGATTGTGTAGAGAATCCATCCAGGATTCTGTAGAGAATCCTCCCACGATTCTGTAGAGAATCCTCAGGGATTCTGTGGAAAATCCTCCAGAATTCTGTAGAGAATCCTCTCAGGATTCTGTAGAGAATCCTCTCAGGATTCTAAAGAGAATCCTCTCAGGGTTCTGTAGAGAATCCTCTCAGGATTCTGTAGAGAATTCTCTAAGCTGAGATGAACTAGTCTCGGGCTGAAAATCTCATAAATAAGAACATAAAAAAATAATTCTATCAGGATTCTTTTCAGAATCCTTTCCGGATTTTGTAGAGAATCCTTTTAGGATTTTGTAGAGAATCCTTTCAGGATTTTGTACAGAATCCTTTCAGGATTTTGTAGAGAATCCTTTCAGGATTTTGTAGAGAATCCTTTCAGGGTTTTGTAGAGAATCCTTTCAGGATTCTGTAGAGAATCCCTTCTGAATTCTGTCGAGAATTCTTTCAGGATTCTGTCGAAAATTCTTTCAGGATTCTGCCGAGAATTCTTTCAGGATTCTGTATAGAATTCTTTCAGGATTCTTTAGAGAATCCTTTCAGGACTCTGTAGAGAATCCTTTCAGGATTCTATAAAGAATCCTGTCAGGATTCTGTAGAGAATCCTTTCTGGACTGTGTAGAGAATCCTTTCAGGATTCTGTAGAGAACCCTTTCCAGATTCCGTAGAGAATCATTTCCAGATTCCGTAGAGAATCATTTCCGGATTCTGTAGAGAATCCTTTCCGGATTCTGTAGAGAATCCTTTCCGGATTTTGTAGAGAATCCTTTCCGGATTCGGTAGAGAATCCTTTCCGGATTCGGTAGAGAATCCTTTCCGGATTCGGTAGAGAATCCTTTCCGGATTCGGTAGAGAATCCTTTCCGGATTCAGTAGAGAATCCTTTCCGGATTCGGTAGAGAATCCTTTCCGGATTCGGTAGAGAATCCTTTCCGGATTCGGTAGAGAATCCTTTCCGGATTCGGTAGAGAATCCTTTCCGGATTCGGTAGAGAATCCTTTCCGGATTCGGTAGAGAATCCTTTCCGGATTCGGTAGAGAATCCTTTCCGGATTCGGTAGAGAATCCTTTCCGGATTCGGTAGAGAATTCTTTCCGGATTCGGTAGAGAATCCTTTCCGGATTCGGTAGAGAATCCTTTCCGGATTCGGTAGAGAATCCTTTTCGGATTCGGTAGAGAATCCTTTCCGGATTCGGTAGAGAATCCTTTCCGGATTCGGTAGAGAATCCTTTCCGGATTCGGTAGAGAATCCTTTCCGGATTCGGTAGAGAATCCTTTCCGGATTCGGTAGAGAATCCTTTCCGGATTCGGTAGAGAATCCTTTCCGGATTCGGTAGAGAATCCTTTCCGGATTCGGTAGAGAATCCTTTCCGGATTCTGTAGAGAATCCTTTCCGGATTCTGTAGAGAATCCTTTCCGGATTCTGTAGAGAATTCTTTCCGGATTCTGTAGAGAATCCTTTCCGGATTCTTTAGAGAATCTCTTCCAGATTCTGTAGAGAATCCTTTCCGGATTCTGTAGAGCATCCTTTCCGGATTCTGTAGAGAATCCTTTCCGGATTCTGTAGAGAATCCTTTTCGGATTCTGTAGAGAATCCTTTCCGGATTCTGTAGAGAATCCTTTCCGGATTCTGTAGAGAATCCTTTCCGGATTCTGTAGAGAATCCTTTCCGGATTCTGTAGAGAATTCTTTCCGGATTCTGTAGAGTCGCGCTTCCCAAACTCTGTTTTCGCGGCGCACCAGCCTTTAGCAGGCTCGCTAAAACGAGAAGAAAAAGCGAACTTGCGACAGGTCGGGGCGCCGCGAAAACCGAGTTTGGGAAGCTTTGCTGTAGAGAATCCTTTCCGGATTCTGTAGAGAATCCTTTCCGGATTCTGTAGAGAATCCTTTCCAGATTCTGTAGAGAATCCTTTCCGGATTCGGTAGAGAATCCTTTCCGGATTCGGTAGAGAAGAGAAATTAAAGCTGCCCACAGTACAAATAGCGAGAGCAACATTCGCATCCTTTCGGAAACTTGTTTTCTATTGGCTTAACCAGTTAACGCCCAAGATGTCTTACCATTTAAATCGTCAAGTAAATTTGTTCTGTTTTTGGATATATTCCCTTAAATTGTCAAACATATTTGCACACATCGGATCACAGACAAACAGACGTAATAACTCAGTGAAAAATCATCTCAGGATTCTGTGGACGATGCTCTCAGCATTATGTGGAGAATCCTCTCAGGATTCTGTGGAGAATCCTCTAAGGATTCTGTGGAGAATCCTCTAAGGATTCTGTGGAGAATCCTCTAAGGATTCTGTGGAGAATCCTCTCAGGATTCTGTGGAGAATCCTCTCAGGATTCTGTGGAGAATCCTCTCAGGATTCTGTGGAGAATCCTCTCAGGATTCTGTGGAGAATCCTCTCAGGATTCTGTGGAGAATCCTCTCAGGATTCTGTGGAGAATCCTCTCAGGATTCTGTGGAGAATCCTCTCAGGATTCTGTGGAGAATCCTCTCAGGATTCTGTGGAGAATCCTCTCAGGATTCTGTGGAGAATCCTCTCAGGATTCTGTGGAGAATCCTCTCAGGATTCTGTGGAGAATCCTTTCAGGATTCTGTGGAGAATCCTCTCAGGATTCTGAGGAGAATCCTTTCAGGATTCTGTGGAGAATCCTCTCAGGATTCTGTGGAGAATCCTCTCAGGATTCTGTGGAGAATCCTCTCAGGATTCTGTGGAGAATCCTCTCAGGATTCTGTGGAGAATCCTCTCAGGATTCTGTGAAGAATCCTCTCAGGATTCTGTGGAAAATCCTCTCAGGATTCTGTGGAGAATCCTCTCAGGATTCTGTGGAGAATCCTCTCAGGATTCTGTGGAGAATCCTCTCAGGATTCTGTGGAGAATCCTCTCAGGATTCTGTGGAGAATCCTCTCAGGATTCTGTGGAGAATCCTCTCAGGATTCTGTGGAGAATCCTCTCAGGATTCTGTGGAGAATCCTCTCAGGATTCTGTGGAGAATCCTCTCAGGATTCTGTGGAGAATCCTCTCAGGATTCTGTGGAGAATCCTCTCAGGATTCTGTGGAGAATCCTCTCAGGATTCTGTGGAGAATCCTCTCAGGATTCTGTGGAGAATCCTCTCAGGATTCTGTGGAGAATCCTCTCAGGATTCTGTGGCGAATCCTCTCAGGATTTTGTGGAAAATGCTCTCAGGATTCTGTGGAGAATCCTCTCAGGATTCTGGGGGGAATCCTCTCAGGATTCTGGGGGGAATCCTCTCAGGATTCTGGGGGGAATCCTCTCAGGATTCTGTGGAGAATCCTCTCAGGATTCTGTGGAGAATCCTCTCAGGATTCTGTGGAGAATCCTCTCAGGATTCTGTGGAGAATCCTCTCAGGATTCTGTGGAGAATCCTCTCAGGATTCTGTGGAGAATCCTCTCAGGATTCTGTGGAGAATCCTCTCAGGATTCTGTGGAGAATCCTCTCAGGATTCTGTGGAGAATCCTCTCAGGATTCTGTGGAGAATCCTTTCAGGATTCTGTGGAGAATCCTCTCAGGATTCTGTGGAGAATCCTCTCAGGATTCTGTGGAGAATCCTCTCAGGATTCTGTGGAGAATCCTCTCAGGATTCTGTGTAGAATCTCCTCAGGATTCTGTGGAGAATCCTCTCAGGATTCTGTGGAGAATCCTCTCAGGATTCTGTGGAGAATCCTCTCAGGATTCTGTGGAGAATCCTCTCAGGATTCTGTGGAGAATCCTCTCAGGATTCTGTGGAGAATCCTGAGGAGATTCTACACAGAATCCTGAGAGGATTCTCCACAGAATCCTGAGAGGATTCTCCACAGAATCCTGAGAGGATTCTCCACAGAATCCTGAGAGGATTCTCCACAGAATCCTGAAAGGATTCTCCACAGAATCCTGAGAGGATTCTCCACAGAATCCTGAGAGGATTCTCCACAGAATCCTGAGAGGATTCTCCACAGAATCCTGAGAGGATTCTCCACAGAATCCTGAGAGGATTCTCCACAGAATCCTGAAAAGATTCTCCACAGAATCCTGAGAGGATTCTCCACAGAATCCTGAGAGGATTCTCCACAGAATCCTGAGAGGATTCTCCACAGAATCCTGAGAGGATTCTCCACAGAATCCTGAGAGGATTCCCCCCAGAATCCTGAGAGGATGCCCCCCAGAATCCTGAGAGGATTCCCCCCAGAATCCTGAGAGGATTCTCCACAGAATCCTGAGAGCATTTTCCACAAAATCCTGAGAGGATTCGCCACAGAATCCTGAGAGGATTCTCCACAGAATCCTGAGAGGATTCTCCACAGAATCCTGAGAGGATTCTCCACAGAATCCTGAGAGGATTCTCCACAGAATCCTGAGAGGATTCTCCACAGAATCCTGAGAGGATTCTCCACAGAATCCTGAGAGGATTCTCCACAGAATCCTGAGAGGATTCTCCACAGAATCCTGAGAGGATTCTCCACAGAATCCTGAGAGGATTCTCCACAGAATCCTGAGAGGATTCTCCACAGAATCCTGAGAGGATTCTCCACAGAATCCTGAGAGGATTCTCCACAGAATCCTGAGAGGATTCTCCACAGAATCCTGAGAGGATTCTCCACAGAATCCTGAGAGGATTTTCCACAGAATCCTGAGAGGATTTTCCACAGAATCCTGAGAGGATTCTTCACAGAATCCTGAGAGGATTCTCCACAGAATCCTGAGAGGATTCTCCACAGAATCCTGAGAGGATTCTCCACAGAATCCTGAGAGGATTCTCCACAGAATCCTGAGAGGATTCTCCACAGAATCCTGAAAGGATTCTCCTCAGAATCCTGAGAGGATTCTCCACAGAATCCTGAAAGGATTCTCCACAGAATCCTGAGAGGATTCTCCACAGAATCCTGAGAGGATTCTCCACAGAATCCTGAGAGGATTCTCCACAGAATCCTGAGAGAGAGCAACATTCGCATCCTTTCGGAAACTTGTTTTCTATTGGCTTAACCAGTTAACGCCCAAGATGTCTTACCATTTAAATCGTCAAGTAAATTTGTTCTGTTTTTGGATATATTCCCTTAAATTGTCAAACATATTTGCACACATCGGATCACAGACAAACAGACGTAATAACTCAGTGAAAAATCATCTCAGGATTCTGTGGACGATGCTCTCAGGATTCTGTGGAGAATCCTCTCAGGATTCTGTGGAGAATCCTCTCAGGATTCTGTGGAGAATCCTCTCAGGATTCTGTGGAGAATCCTCTCAGGATTCTGTGGAGAATCCTCTCAGGATTCTGTGGAGAATCCTCTCAGGATTCTGTGGAGAATCCTCTCAGGATTCTGTGGAGAATCCTCTCAGGATTCTGTGGAGAATCCTCTCAGGATTCTGTGGAGAATCCTCTCAGGATTCTGTGGAGAATCCTCTCAGGATTCTGTGGAGAATCCTCTCAGGATTCTGTGGAGAATCCTCTCAGGATTCTGATTCTGTGGAGAATCCTCTCAGGATTCTGTGGAGAATCCTCTCAGGATTCTGTGGATAATCCTCTCAGGATTCTGCGGATAATCCTCTCAGGATTTTGTGGATAATCCTCTCAGGATTCTGCACCCTTAAATGAAACAACACAGCGCACGAGTTACTTTCACGCAGCGAGCAAAAAGACAAAAGAATTTTCACGCAGATTTGTGTAACACCGGATCAGCACATTTTTTGTGTTGATCCGGTGTTACATAAATCTGCGTGAAAATTCTTTTGTCTTTTCGGTCGCTGCGTGAAAGTTACTCGTTGCGCTGTGTACATCGAGTTCTGCATGTGTGGAGAATCCTCTCAGGATTCTGTGGAGAATCCTCTCAGGATTCTGTGGAGAATCCTCTCAGGATTCTGTGGAGAATCCTCTCAGGATTCTGTGGAGAATCCTCTCAGGATTTTGTGGAGAATCCTCTCAGGATTCTGTGGAGAATCCTCTCAGGATTCTGTGGATAATCCTCTCAGGATTCTGTGGAGAATCCTCTCAGGATTCTGTGGAGAATCCTCTCAGGATTCTGTGGAGAATCCTCTCAGGATTCTGTGGAGAATCCTCTCAGGATTCTGTGGAGAATCCTCTCCAGATTCTGTGGAGAATCCTCTCAGGATTCTGTGGAGAATCCTCTCAGGATTCTGTGGAGAATCCTCCCAGGATTCTGTGGAGAATCCTCCCAGGAGAATGTGTGATTCTGTGGAGAATCCTCTCAGGATTCTGGGGGGAATCCTCTCAGGATTCTGGGGGGAATCCTCTCAGGATTCTGGGGGGAATCCTCTTAGGATTCTGTGGAGAATCCTCTCAGGATTCTGTGGAGAATCCTCTCAGGATTCTGTGGAGAATCCTCTCAGGATTCTGTGGAGAATCCTCTCAGGATTCTGTGGAGAATCCTCTCAGGATTCTGTGGAGAATCCTCTCAGGATTCTGTGGCGAATCCTCTCAGGATTCTGTGGAGAATCCTCTCAGGATTCTGTGGAGAATCCTCTCAGGATTCTGTGGAGAATCCTCTCAGGATTCTGTGGATAATCCTTTCAGGATTCTGTGGAGAATCCTCTCAGGATTCTGTGGAGAATCCTCTTAGGATTCTGTGGAGAATCCTCTCAGGATTCTGTGTAGAATCTCCTCAGGATTCTGTGGAGAATCCTCTCAGGATTCTGTGGAGAATCCTCTCAGGATTCTGTGGAGAATCCTCTCAGGATTCTGTGGAGAATCCTCTCAGGATTCTGTGGAGAATCCTCTCAGGATTCTGTGGAGAATCCTCTCAGGATTCTGTGGAGAATCCTCTCAGGATTCTGTGGAGAATCCTCTCAGGATTCTGTGGAGAATCCTCTCAGGATTCTGTGGAGAATCCTCTCAGGATTCTGTGGAGAATCCTCTCAGGATTCTGTGGAGAATCCTCTCAGGATTCTGTGGAGAATCCTCTCAGGATTCTGTGGAGAATCCTCTCAGGATTCTGTGGAGAATCCTCTCAGGATTCTGATTCTGTGGAGAATCCTCTCAGGATTCTGTGGAGAATCCTCTCAGGATTCTGTGGATAATCCTCTCAGGATTCTGCGGATAATCCTCTCAGGATTTTGTGGATAATCCTCTCAGGATTCTGTGGAGAATCCTCTCAGGATTCTGTGGAGAATCCTCTCAGGATTCTGTGGAGAATCCTCTCAGGATTCTGTGGAGAATCCTCTCAGGATTCTGTGGAGAATCCTCTCAGGATTTTGTGGAGAATCCTCTCAGGATTCTGTGGAGAATCCTCTCAGGATTCTGTGGATAATCCTCTCAGGATTCTGTGGAGAATCCTCTCAGGATTCTGTGGAGAATCCTCTCAGGATTCTGTGGAGAATCCTCTCAGGATTCTGTGGAGAATCCTCTCAGGATTCTGTGGAGAATCCTCTCAGGATTCTGTGGAGAATCCTCTCCAGATTCTGTGGAGAATCCTCTCAGGATTCTGTGGAGAATCCTCTCAGGATTCTGTGGAGAATCCTCTCAGGATTCTGTGGAGAATCCTCCCAGGATTCTGTGGAGAATCCTCCCAGGATTCTGTAGATAATCCTCACAGGATTCTGTACATAATTCTCTCAGGATTCAGTAGAGAATCCTTTCAGGATTCTGTAGAGAATCCTTTCAGGATTCTGTAGAGAATCTTTCAGGATTCTGTAGAGAATCATTTCAGGATTCTGTAGAGAATCCTTTCAGGATTCTGTAGAGAATCCTCTCGGGATTCTGTAGAGAATCCTCTCGGGATTCTGTAGAGAATCCTCTCGGGATTCTGTAGAGAATCCTCTCGGGATTCTGTAGAGAATCCTCTCGGGATTCTGTAGAGAATCCTCTCGGGATTCTGTAGAGAATCCTCTCGGGATTCTGTAGAGAATCCTCTCGGGATTCTGTAGAGAATCCTCTCGGGATTCTGTAGAGAATCCTCTCGGGATTCTGTAGAGAATCCTCTCGGGATTGTGTAGAGAATCCTCTCGGGATTCTGTAGAGAATCCTCTCGGGATTCTGTAGACATTCCTCTCAGAATTCTGTAGAGATTCCTTTCAGGATTCTGTAGAGAATCCATCCAGGATTCTGTAGAGAATCCATCCAGGATTCTGTAGAGAATCCTCCCACGATTCTGTAGAGAATCTTCAGGGATTCTGTGGAAAATCCTCCAGAATTCTGTAGAGAATCCTCTCAGGGTTCTGTAGAGAATCCTCTCAGGATTCTAAAGAGAATCCTCTCAGGGTTCTGTAGAGAATCCTCTCAGGATTCTGTAGAGAATTCTCTAAGCTGAGATGAACTAGTCTCGGGCTGAAAATCTCATAAATAAAGACATAAAAAAAATAATTCTATCAGGATTCTTTTCAGAATCCTTTCCGGATTTTGTAGAGAATCCTTTTAGGATTTTGTAGAGAATCCTTTCAGGATTTTGTACAGAATCCTTTCAGGATTTTGTAGAGAATCCTTTCAAGATTTTGTAGAGAATCCTTTCAGGATTCTGTAGAGAATCCCTTCTGAATTCTGTCGAGAATTCTTTCAGGATTCTGTCGAAAATTCTTTCAGGATTCTGCCGATAATTCTTTCAGGATTCTGTATAGAATTCTTTCCGGATTCTTTAGAGAATCCTTTCAGGACTCTGTAGAGAATCCTTTCAGGACTCTGCAGAGAATCCTTTCAGGATTCTATAAAGAATCCTGTCAGGATTCTGTAGAGAATCCTTTCTGGACTGTGTAGAGAATCCTTTCAGGATTCTGTAGAGAACCCTTTCCAGATTCCGTAGAGAATCATTTCCGGATTCTGTAGAGAATCCTTTCCGGATTCTGCAAAGAATCCTTTCCGGATTCTGTAGAGAATCCTTTCCGGATTTTGTAGAGAATCCTTTCTGGATTCTGTAGAGAATCCTTTCCGGATTCGGTAGAGAATCCTTTCCGGATTCGGTAGAGAATCCTTTCCGGATTCGGTAGAGAATCCTTTCCGGATTCGGTAGAGAATCCTTTCCGGATTCGGTAGAGAATCCTTTCTGGATTCGGTAGAGAATCCTTCCCGGATTCGGTAGAGAACCCTTTCCGGATTCGGTAGAGAATCCTTTCCGGATTCGGTAGAGAATCCTTTCCGGATTCGGTAAAGAATCCTTTCCGGATTCGGTAGAGAATCCTTTCCGGATTCGGTAGAGAATCCTTTCCGGATTCTGTAGAGAATCCTTTCCGGATTCTGTAGAGAATCCTTTCCGGATTCTGTAGAGAATTCTTTCCGGATTCTGTAGAGAATCCTTTCCGGATTCTGTAGAGAATCTCTTCCAGATTCTGTAGAGAATCCTTTCCGGATTCTGTAGAGCATCCTTTCCGGATTCTGTAGAGAATCCTTTCCGGATTCTGTAGAGAATCCTTTCCGGATTCTGTAGAGAATCCTTTCCGGATTCTGTAGAGAATCCTTTCCGCATTCTGTAGAGAATCCTTTCCGGATTCTGTAGAGAATTCTTTCCGGATTCTGTAGAGTCGCGCTTCCCAAACTCTGTTTTCGCGGCGCACCAGCCTTTAGCAGGCTCGCTAAAACGAGAAGAAAAAGCGAGCTTGCGACAGGTCGGGGCGCCGCGAAAACCGAGTTTGGGAAGCTTTGCTGTAGAGAATCCTTTCCGGATTCTGTAGAGAATCCTTTCCGGATTCTGTAGAGAATCCTTTCCGGATTCTGTAGAGAATCCTTTCCGGATTCTGTAGAGAATCCTTTCCGGATTCTGTAGAGAATCCTTTCCGGATTCTGTAGAGAATCCTTTCCGGATTCTGTAGAGAATCCTTTCCGGATTCTGTAGAGAATCCTTTCCGAATTCTGTAGAGAATCCTTTCCGGATTCTGTAGAGAATCCTTTCCGGATTCTGTAGAGAATCCTTTCCGGATTCTGTAGAGAATCCTTTCCGGATTCTGTAGAGAATCCTTTCCGGATCCTGTAGAGAATCCTTTCCGGATTCTGTAGAGAATCCTTTCCGGATTCTGTAGAGAATCCTTTCCGGATTCTGTAGAGAATCCTTTCAGAATTCTGTAGAGTATCTTTTCAGGATTCTGTAGAGAATCTTCTCAGGATTCTGTAGAGAATCCACTCGGGATACTGTAGAGAATCCTCTCGGGGTTCTGTAGAGAATTCTCTCGGGATTCTGTAGAGAATCTTCTCGGGATTCTGTAGAAAATCCTCTCGGGATTCTGTAGAGAATCCTCTCGGGATTCTGCAGAGAATCCTCTCTAGATTCTGTAGAGAATCCTTCCAGGATTCTGTAGAGAATCCTCACAGGTTTCTGTAGAGAATCCTCACAACATTCTGTAGAGAAACCTTTCAGGATTCTGTAGAGAATCCTTTCAAGCAAACAGCTTCAAACTTACTTCAGAAATCGCCGACTGAATTACTTAGGTACTCAGGTACTTAGGATCATGCGGATCAGCAAGAAAATATCAGAAAAGTTCAAATTGCTTACCTTTTATGTTAAAATCTGAAAATAAAAAAAAAGAATGGTTAGTAAACAACAATCATCTGAAAATCGATTTCAATTATATATGGACTATTAAGAATCGATAGATGTAATGCTTGTTTTTGTATTGGAGGCCATCTATAATGGTAAACATCACACTTAGAGGAGTGGGAGAGGAAGCTAGTTTGTAACAGTGTGACAAGCAATATACTAAGTATAGGCAAATCTTGGGGGAAGCCTTGACATTTAAATTCTTTTTTTTTCTCCATCCACACTACAAGCGACCGAATGGTAACTCCCACCGCGCTCATTCTTGACACATTTCAATGCTTTTTTTTTCCTCCCCTGTTGGGGAAATTAAGCCACTGCGTCCAATAGGATGAACTGGCATGTCCCGTTTTGATATTCGCATCAAAACAATGCATCAATTTCAATGCTAGTCCAACGCACGTTAACGTCGCTTCGATGCAGAAATTATGACACTCGCTAATGAATGACCGTCACCACGTGAGATGCAGTTAGAGTTTCTTATTTTACCGAGTGTTTCAAGAAGAAGAGACGATCGTTGCTGTTGGCTGTAGTTGACATGATTTTGAACAAGGACCACATTTAGCAACTTGTGCGTGAGAAGGTATTGCTATGAGGATCGTTGGCTTGCAACTAACAATCATTATCAAATACTGAAATTGTTCAAATCTTATAAGATTGAAGTTCACAACAAAATTATGAGTTCCCATTTCGAAGCATCATGGTAAAAAAAGCACGTAAATAATTGACTAATGCAATCAACGAAATTCAAATCCTAAGTATTATCAAACGACACTTGTCATTTGATGATTTGTTGAAAGTCATGGAAACAATACCACATTTTCTGAGATTCATTCATTAATTACTCAATAGATTGTTTATGAGTAGTAACGCTGACTGAAAATCCAAATCGTCACGAAACCGTCTGGTCTGATCATACGACACTATACGTAAATTACATAGCCGATTCTAATCTTTGACAGTGTCTGCTCGTTCATGATGTTTTCGCCGACGCGCGGTTGCTTTTGCTCGATCGCTTTACTTGCATTAAATAACGTTTGACCGCTGCTGGGAGCTGCACAATGAAATTGCAAATTATGCTAATCAGAATGTTTATTTACGAGATTGCTTACTCGAGCAGCCAGCAGTCTGTTGATTGTTTTTGCTCTCCGAGCCAAAGTGCTGATGATGCTGATGCTGCTGAGGTTTCGTCCGTCCGGTCGGTCACATCGAGGGATTTACATATAGTGGGCAGCGGGCAAGCAACGACTTTTGTCTCCGAAACGCAATAATTCACTCGAACACACCTTTTTAGTCAGCGGCAGACCAACCAACCAATCGAGGTGGATTGAACTTTTCCCACGGCACTTCAATGAAACGGCATAAAACCGAGAAACAACAACAGAAATTGACATAAAATCCTAATCGCTTGCAGTGCGATCTCCTCGGCTTAGTTGCGCCATAAAATCCAATGACAAAATTAATGCTCCTTTGGCTCCACTTGTCGAGTTAACCCCCTCCCGCAGCCAGCCGCGTTCATCGGCTAAGGTAAGCTGATTTGAGGCGTGAACTGCCGCCGGTATGAGCGTTCGTTCAGCACAATTAGTTTCGCATTTGAATGGAGTCACCCCGACGACCGGAGAAGCGTAGAAGCGAAACTGTTCAGCTCTATTCCATTAAAGCGAGACACCCAGAAACCTTCATCGCTGCTGTTGTACTAAGTGTCCGGCCGGGCGGACGGTCGGTTGACTAAGCAATAATGATTTGAGGTCATTTTTGTGCTTGGACTCTAAGCGCGCCGGCCGGTAGCCAACGAGATCTTCACAAAGTGTGCGCGCAGATACGATTCACTAATGTGACACACTCTTGCTGTGGGTTAAAAAGTTATCTCTCGTCGACGGTTGCAACAAAGTTGACGCATTTCACACTCTTATGGAAATTCAGCGTTGCAAAAATGTCTGCCTTTTCAACCGCAATCGCAAAGCAGAAGGTTCTTTGCTTTGTGCGGTTTCATCAGAGTTAGAACCGAGAAGAGAGAAGATCCGAACGGCGATAGTACACTCTTGACAACAGAAAACCTTTGCATCTCATTATTGGTTTGGTCATCGACCGATGACCTCGATCGGTCCGGAGAGTTCATCTAGCTGCTTCATGCAAAAGAATCATGTTGCTTATGATTGAGTTATTTTCAAATCTTGTCGATTTGCTTGATTTGGTTGTTGGGTCTGCCTCTGCTGCGATGACCTGCAGGGTTCCAATCTAAAGCTTGCTTGTAGATTTCATTTCCACCCCTGCGTAGAGTGTGGCCGACCCACTTCCGCTTTCGCTCCCGAATTTCTGTCGTTATCGGCTTTTGATGACATCGACGATGGAGCTGGAGATCTTATCTGTAGAGAATCCTCTCGAGATTCAATAGAGAATCCTCTCCTCGGGATTCTGTAGAGAATCCGTTCGGGACTCTGTAGAGAATCCTCTCGGGATTCTGCAGAGAATCTTCTCGGGATGCTATAGAGAATCCTCTCAGGATTCTGTAGAGAATCCTTTCGGGATTCTGTAGAGAATCCTCTCGGGATTCTGTAGACAATCCTCTCGGGATTCTGTAGACAAATCTCTCGGGATTCTGTTGAGAATCCTCTCGGGATTCTGCAGAGAATCCTCTCAGGATTGTGTAGAGAATCCTCTCGAGATTCTGTAGAGAATCCTCTCGGGATTTTGTAGAGAATCCTCTCAGGATTGTGTAGAGAATACTCTCGGGATTGTGTAGAGAATCCTCTCGGGATTGTGTACAGAATCCTCTCAGGATTGTGTAGAGAATCCTCTCAGGATTGTGTAGAGAATCCTCTCGGGATTGTGTAGAGAATCCTCTCGGGATTGTGTAGAGAATCCTCTCGGGATTGTGTAGAGAATCCTCTCGGGATTGTGTAGAGAATCCTCTCGGGATTGTGTAGAGAATCCTCTCGGGATTGTGTAAAGAATCCTCTCGGGATTGTGTACAGAATCCTCTCGGGATTGTGTAGAGAATCCTCTCAGGATTGTGTAGAGAATCCTCTCGAGATTCTGTAGAGAATCATCTCCGGATTTTGTAGAGAATCCTCTCGGGATTGTGTAGAGAACCCTTTCGAGATTCTGTAGAGAATCCTCTCGGGATTCTGTAGAGAATCTTCTCGGGATTCTGTTGAGAATCCTCTCGGGAATATGTAGAGAATCCTTTCAGCATTCTGCAGAATCCTCTCAGGATTGGGCAGAGAATTCTCTCAGGATTCTGCAGAGAATCCTCTCGGGATTCTGTAGAGACCGAAAATGAAAATTACGAACTGATTCAGCGGCAACGGCATTTAACGCGAAACCACGAATAAGAATTGGAACTTGGAATGTATTAACCCTAGCCCAGCAGGGTAAATTGGCACAACTATTTAATGACCAATGAGGCATGCCGAATGAAGCTTGAGATCCTAGGACTGAGCGAAGTCCGTTGGCCGAACTTTGGAGAACACAGATTGGCATCGGGTCAAATTCTGCTATACACTGGTTTACGAGGTGAACACGCTCTTCACTACCGTGAAGTTGGTTTCCTGCTCAGCGCTCACGCCCACACTGCGCTTATGAAGTGGGAACCTATTAATGAGAGGATAATTGTAGCCAGATTCAGAACACGGGTTCAAAACCTTACCATGATCCAATATTACGCGCCAACCGGTTCTGCCGAATTGCAAGACAAAGAGAACTTTTACAGTCAACTGAATGCTGTCGTGGACAAGATTTTTTTTTAATCTTTATTAAGTGTCGCGGTGCACATATCAATGTTTCATGGTGCACGATCTGAAAACCCCTGACCTAGAAGAATACCTCGAGCAACTCCTAGAAGAAGAATGAACTCCTGGGGGAATTTCTGAAGGAACTCACTAACGAAATCCAAAAAGATTTCTTGGAGAAATACTCAAAAGAATCATTGATAAATCACCATGGTAGAATCGCTGAAGGAACTTCTTAAAAGGCCCTAGAAAGTAGTCTTTGATCAAAGTTCTACAGGAACCCAAGAATAAACTCCTTAGGGTACCCATGTAGGAACTCCTGGCGAAGTCTTAGTGGAATTTCCGAAGATACCCCTGCAAAACCCTCTGGTGGAATCGCTGAATGAAGTTTGAATGGGGAAGTCCCTCATTGAAATCCTTGAGAAATCACCGATTATACATTTATAGAAGTATTTCTGAATGAACCCCAGAAGATCCCGTGATCCTAAGCCTAGAACCTCAAGAGGAATATGTCAAGGAACTCCAAGAGGAATTCCTGAAGGAACTCCTAGAGGAATTTCTGAAGGAACTGCTAGAGGAATTCCTGAAGGAACTCCTAGAACTATCAATGAGTAAACCTCTGAAAGAATTCCTGAAAGAACTCCTGGAGAAAACCTTGATTAAATTACTAGAGGAAGCCCTGAAAGAATTGCAGAACGAAACCCTGAAGGAACTCCTGGAGGAATATCCGGAGAATCTCTGAAGAAACTTCCCGATTTCTAAAAAAAATTCTGAAGAGATTCCTGATTATAATCCTAAAGAAATGGCTGGAGGTACTCCTTGAGGAATCTCCGATGAATCCTAAAGGAATCCTTGTAGGTTATAGAGGAAGAGCCGGGAAGATGAACTAATGGAAGTATCTATAACCTTTTTAATGCATCACCTTGGGAACAGCTCGCTGACGTAGTGTACGGTTTGGGTCAAAATCAACCTAATGAACCAGAAGGGTTAAAACACCTAGTAGTGATCCCTAAAGAAATTCCTAAAAATCTTGGAGGAATCCCCAAGAGGTACTCCTGAATGAAATGCTCGAAGGATTTATCTTGCGATCTCCAGAAGAGAATTCTGAAGGAACTTCGGAAGAGATCTCTGATTGAAAATTTACAGGGTTCTCAAAATGAACTTCAAGAAGAATCCCTGAAGAAACTCTTGTAGAAATTTATGTAGAAACTCCTATCAAAATCTCAGAAAAGAAAAAAAAATATGTAGAAAAATTTTCGAAGGAACTTTTGGAGAGAATCCTGGAAGAACTCCTGGAGGAATTCCTGAATGAACTTCTATAAAGATCTTTGCATGAACTTAAGGAAAATCTCTTAGGGAACTCATGAAGAAATCCCTGACTATAATCCTGATGGAACTCCTGTAAGAATCCCTGAATACGCTCTGATGGAGTACCTGGAAGGATTCCTGAAGGAATGTAAGATTATCTATAGAAATTCTAAGAGAATCTTCTATGGAACACCAGAAGTAATCCTGATAGTTAGATTTTCCATTAAAAAAAAACTTCTAGAAGACTCCCTGAAGTAAATTCTGGAAGAATTGCTGAAGGAACTACTGGAAAGACAAAAGACCCCTGAATGAACTCCTTGATTGAAGTTCAAAATGAACTGAAGTAATCTATGAAGCAGTTCCTGGAGAAACCCTTGAAAGATGTTATGGAGGAATTTCTAGAGAAACCCTTGCAGGAATCTTTAAATAAATTCCTGGACTATCCTCTGATAATAACACAGCGTAACAAAAACTAACTTTTAGTCTGTCTCAAGAGCAAACTTATGTGTCTCTGACAGATTTTGGGCCGCTGAATCCGAATCCGGGCTCAGATTTGCTCCAACACGTCACAATTTTGAGCTATACCTCAATTTATAGGGCAAAATATGCGTTTTTGGGCATTTTTGACTGCAAGTTATTAAGCATGGAAATATGTTTTTTAATCAATCAAAAGGTTAATTGGTCAATTAACATCTAAATTTACGACTCATGCTTAATATTTCGTTTTAGCAAATCGAATTTGATAGTTTTAAGCGATTTATGTTAGGTACGATATTTCCCATACAAGTCACCCTCCAAAAGTTGCATGCAAGTTTTCATACTTACATAAAATGCTTAAATCTATCAAATTTGATTAAGTAAAACGAAATATTTTGCATGAGCCGTTAATTTAGATGTTAATTGACCAATTAACCTTTTGATTGCTTAAAAAAAATATTTCCATGCTTAATGGCTGGCAGTCAAAAAAGCCCAAAATCGCATATTTTGCCCTATAAATTGAGGTATAGCTCAAAATTGTGACGTGTTGGAGCAAATCTGAGCCCGGATTCGGATTTAGTGGCCCAAAATCCTTCGGAGACACATAAGTTTGCTCTTGAGACAAAAAAATGTTGCGCTGTGTAATCGTACAGGAATAGGGTAAAGTTTGCACGGTGCTCCATTTACTTTCTTTATTATAAAATAAAATATACCATCAAAACCTGAAACGCCATTCTCTTTATTTATCTATCCTACACCTCTGGACAAATTTTTAAAATCATCGTTGGGCGAATTTTTGAGTTACGCCCTTTTAAAGGGCCTAACCTCTAAAAAATCGAGTTTTCTATAGAATAACACCACATTTCATAACAGAATCATGAATTAAATGCATCAATAACAGAAATTATCATGAACAATATTGAAATTTGGTAGTATGCATCCATATGAATATCGGTGGAGTGCATTTTGTATCAAAATTTGTCATTACGTCAATATACGATAGAAGTTTTTAGGGCCTATAGAAAGCAAACATTACATTGGTGTATCAAATTCAATTAAAAGTATATTGTATTGTGATTCCATATGTCAATAGATGTTCATATTACTCTCCGTCAAGGCGGTAGTATTCACATGCTCAGCCCCAACATTTCAAAAGGACGTAACTGATCTTCAACACAATATCTTCTCCCATAGCTGTAGATCGAATCTTATCTTTCCGAGGACACCAACAATTATTATCGGAAAGAATTGCATTTCCTCCGTCCAGTAGTGGTTGTACATTGCATCGGAGAGATAAAGGTTTGGTTTCGGCAAGCAGTTCCGCCATTTCGAAATGTTAGCACCGATACATTAAGGTGAAGATATGACGAAGCCACACCTCGAATTGTCAAGAGCACAAATTCAAAGAACCGAGTGTCGGTTTGCACTAAAAAGTTGATCGATTGTTCACCACCAGCGGGTAACCAATCGATCAACTTTTCGGCGCAATCCGACTTTTGGTTCGTCAGATTTGTGCTCTTGAAAATTAGAGGTGTGGCTTCGTCATATATTCACCTTAAGAGCGTACACTCTCTATACAGCAAATCTGCCTTAAAAACAATAGTCAAAAATTTTTAAAAATATTTAATATGGGTAACCACAAATTAGACAAAAAGAAATACCTATGTCTTTGTGCCACATATCTTAAGTTATAAGAATAGAAATTAAAAATATCGAAAGGCCAAAAGACAAAATGTCGGAGCAGGCAACAAATAATCAAACATAATATTCTGGGTGAAAATTCTTTCTTCTTTTAAAATATGTAGGTAAGACCTTTTGTCCCTACTAATTTAACTTTTCTTTGACCTATTGTCTTTTCTTTTTTTATTTCATTTGTAGACCAACATTTGAAAAGTGCCCAACAGGTTTTGTGCCTTTTTTCGAATTCGCTTCGAGAGCGTAACAGCAGCCCGCACACGCAAATGAACACCGTTATCCGAAAAATCGATGTTTGCTCTATCTGAAAACGATCTTAGTTTGTGTGAATAAGTTGATGGGGGCTCAGGAGCGTGAAGTCATTGTTTACCAATGCTTGTATGCCCTTTTCAAATGTTGCTCCAGATTTGGACGATTTATCTTTTCCCCGATCTTTTCAGCTACAGCATTTCAGAAAGGCGTAACTGGTTGATGATACGGTTCCTTTTTCTATGGATGTAGATTGCAGCCATCGAAAGAGGAGCATTCTTTTTGTCTAGAAGTGCCATGCCACAGTGTTGAAAAAAGGTGTTGTTTTGGAAAGCAGTTACGCGCTCTTGAAATTCTGAGGCTGAGAAGACAAAACGTAGAAATGCAAAAAAAAAAATCGAAGACAATATTGCGCATTTCGCCGTAGATTATCGCACAAAAATGTTCAAAATCGCTAATAGATCGTCGCCAGTACATCATATCGTGTTCGTGTCTTCTACAATAAATGCTGAAAATAGCTAATGATTGAGCGCGCAGAAAACACCGAAACGATTTAATGTAATCGCGCATATCTATTTACATTTTTGCATAACTTTGCGCGATAATTTTTCTTGTGATGTATAATAGGTCGAAAAAAAAATAGTAGGGACAAAAGGTCTTACCTACATATTTCAAAAAAAAATCGTGCAGCATTTTATGTGTAAGCCTGATTCGACTTTTTCTCTTTTGGCCTTTCAATGTTTTGGTTTTCTATACTTTTAACTTAAGCCGTTTGGCACACCGACATATTTCTTTTTGTTTATTTTGTGGTTGCCCATATTTGGCTACTGTTTTTAAAGCAGATTTTCTGTATAGAGAGTGTACGCTCTTAATGTATCAGTGCTAACATTTCGAAATGGCGAAACTGCTTGCCGAAACCAAATCTTTATCTCTCCGTTACAATGTACAATCACTACTGGACGGAGAAAATGCAATTCTTTCCGATAGCGGTTGTTGGTGTCCTGAGAAAGATGAGATACGATCTACAGCTATGGAAAAAGATATTGTTTTAAAGATCAGTTACGTCCTTTTGAAATGTTGGTGCTGATATACATGTGAATACTATCGCTATGTTTGACAGTAATATGAACATCTATTGGCATATGGAATCACAATACAATATACTTTTAATTGAATTTGTTACACCAATGTAATGTTTGCTTTCTATAGGCCCTAAGAACTTCTACCGTATATTGACGTAATGACAAATTTTGATACAAAATGCACTCCACCGATATTCATATGGATGCATACTACCAAATTTCAATATTGTTCATGATATTGATACTTTTAATTCATGATTCTGTTATGAAATGTGGTGTTATTCTATAGAAAATTAGATTTTTTTAGAGGTTAGGCCCTTTAAAAGGGCGTAACTCAAAAATTCGCCCAACGATGATTTTAAAAATTTGTCCAGAGGTGAAGGATAGATAAATAAAGAGAATGGCGTTTCAGGTTTTGATGGTATATTTTATTTTATAATAACGGTAAATGGAGCACCGTGGTTTGTATTTTTTCAGTTTTCGTTTGTTTTTTTAAACCTTCTTCTTTATTATGGCTCGTCGTTCGCATTGTAACTTGGCCTGCCTCTCTTCAATTTAGTGTTCTTAGATCACTTCCACAGTTATTAATTGAAAGGCTTCCTTTGCCTGCCATTGCATGAATTTGTAAATGATACACTATGCCCAGGGAGTCGAGAAAATTTTCCCGACCGGAACGGAGACTCCGTTGAAACCTGTTGAACTCAAAATTGGCCTGAAAATCTTATTCAACCAAGCTGAATTGTACGACCAAATTTCAGTCAATTTCGTCCTTAGTTTTGGGGAGATTTTTTTTTATTAACGTTCAAATTGGTACCAAGGTTCTCAGAATTCAATGATTTTTTTTCCACAGGTGGGGTTTATATATATATACTAGCTGACCCGGCAAACCTTGTATTGCCCATTTTAATTTTTGCTCATGCACTACGTCTCAGTTTTTTGTTAATTTTCGTTATCAATGTGACTTTAACGGACAAATCTTATATGACCGCAACAGTTCAACTGCCATAAACTTACTCAACAGAGCCACTCGAAAGAAAAACCTTCGATAAAAAGAAGGATACATTTGAATATGCAGTTTGTTTTAACAGTTGGTCCGTAAAGAAAGCGGGACTTGAAAGAACAGCCTATTACTAAAAGAAGGAAAAACCTGTGATGGAGTGAGCATTATAAGCAGCAGGAACCTGTGTGACAAAATTTTGTTTCATTAGGGTGGTGAGGTGCTGCCCCCAGTTAAAGGAGGGGTCGCAGACCCTCAACTTTCGGAACGTTCCTTATCTTCAAAATCATCCACATGCCAAATTTTGTTTTATTTGCTTTATGATTATTTTTTGAGTTATGAGTCATATTTTATCTGTAAGAGAGCCTTAACCTTTACCCGCCACCATAGAAACATTTCTGGTCTTCACCAACCTCCACATTTTGACTAAGAATAAGTTCAAACTTCTATCAGAACATGCTTGTTAGTATACCTGTTAAATTCCTCGAGGAATTGCTGGTAAATCACAGGTAAATCCTGGTGGAGTTGCTGGAGGAATCCCTTGAACCAATTCCTGGAGAAATTTCCTAAAAGAATTCCTTGAGAAAACTTCAGAGGATCTCCTGGAGGAATTTCTGGAGGATTTTCTTGAAGAATCGCTAGAAAACTTTCAGGTAGAATCCCTGGTGGAATCCTTTAATGAATTTCTGGGGAAATTCCTCGAGGATTCCCTAGTGGAATTTCTACAGTACTTTCATGAGGTATCTCTAGAGAAATATCTGGGGGAATCATTGGCGGAATTTCTCGAGGAATCCTTAAGATATCTCCATAGGAACTTTTTAAGGAATCCCTGCAGAAATTCCATTAGGAATTTCCTGAGGAATTCCTGGAAAAATTCTTGGAGGAATATCTGGATGAACTATTAGAGGAATTATCGGAGGAATTCCTAGACGAATCTCTGGAAGAATCTTTAGAGGAATTTCTGGTACATACCTGGACCAATTCCTGAAGGAATTCCTGGAGGAAATGCTGGTGGGATTACTGGAGGGATCCCTTGAACCAATTCTAATTCCTTGAGAAATCTCTGGAGGAATCCTTGGAGGAATACCTGGAGAAGCAATTTCTGGAAAATTTCTTCAAGGAAACCCTGGAAGAATTCCCGGAGGAATCCCTTGAAAAACTCCTGGAGGAATTACTGAAGAAATTCTTGAAAAAAATTCAAAAAGGAATCCCTGGAGGATTTTGTGGAACAATTCTTGGGGTAATTCTTAGAGGTGTTCTTGGTGGCAATCCTGAAGGAAATGCCTGGATGAAATCCAGAATTCCTGAGGTAAATTCTGCAGGAATTCCTGGTGGAATTTTTAATGGTATTTCTGGAAGAATCCTTGGAGGAATCCCTACAAAAATCCCTGGAGGTATTTCTAAAAGAATTCCTGGAGAAATTCCCAAAAGAATTCGTGGAGGAATTCCTAGACCAATTTCTAGAGGCACTTCTGAAGGAATTCTAGTAGACATACCTGAGAGGATTTCTGGGAAAATCTCTAGAGAATTCCCTTGAACTATCTTCTAAGGAACTCCTGGAGGGATGTCTAGAGCAATCTCTAGAGGCATTTCTGGAAGATTTCCTTGAACAATCACTGGAGAACTTTCAGGTACAATCCCTGGAGGAATTCTTGGACAAATCCCTGAAAGATTTCCTGGAGAAGTTCCTGGATGAAAACCTTGTGAAATCTCTAGAGGAATTGCTTGAGGTATATCTAGAGGAATATCTGGAGTTATTTCTAGAGGAATCTCTAGCGGACTTTATAGAGGAATTCCTAGACGAATCCCTGTAGGAATTTTTAGACGAATCCCTGATGGAATTCACAGAGGAATCCTGGGACAACTCCTGAAGTAATTTCTGAAAGAATCCCAAGAAAAGTGTTTGAAGTCATTTTTAAAATACTCCCGAAAGTTGTTCCTGAAAATATCACAGAAGGAATTCCCGGGTGAATTTCTGAAGAAACCCCATGAGGAATTCCTTAGGGAATCAGAGGAGAGTTTTCTAAGCGAATTCCTAGAAAAAATCTGTAGAAATCGCTGGAGTCTGAATAAATCCATGTCTGCAATAAGTTCTAGTTGTGTTATTGGAGGAACAATTGAATGGACTCCTAATGGTTTTTTTAACATAATTTTTAAGGATTTTTTTGGATCTAAAGATATTCAAATCCCCTCTTTAGGACAAATCCCTAAAGAAATTTCTGGTGTAATCCCTAGATGCATTCTTGAAGGAAACTCTGGGAGAATCCAGTCATTTTGATTCTTCAAAATTGCAATCCAGATTTGCATATTCACATATCGGGCGACTATGCTGCTTAAAAGTCATTTCAAGTCAGGTCCCCTGGCCCCTCTCCAGAAAAAAAATTATCCGGTTTTTCCAGGTCGTATTATCCTCAGTAACCTGCCTGTTGTAACGCCCAGTAACGCCCTCTCAAGCCAGTTGCCCAGCCCCCAGTACTTCCGGGCATTTTTCCTCAGGACAAAGTCGGCACACCACGGGAGTCAGAAACCACTGCCTTTCCTCGGTGGCTATCGACGCCAACCTTGCCAGCCATTATCGTTGTCTCCCCGCCGTTGTTCACGACCCACGCTGCCGCTTCCAAGCGCCCGGCCATTCCGGGACTGGTTCTTCGGGACGAAACCGTCGTCACACCACTTGGGTCAGAAACCCCCGGCCTTTCCTCTGTGGCTATCGGGGCCCACCTGTCCAGCCACCGCCGTGTTTGCTCCAACATTGGTATTGGCAATTTAAATTTGTTAATTGTCACTGGACTGCGGTCACTGGAGCAGCGCACTCTAGATTGGTTTTGTTTGCGACCGTGTTGAACTTCTCTCTCAGCTCATTTCCGGTTCATTTCCTTGGGAGTCCTCCTTCCCAGCGACCGGAGCAGTCTCACACTATGCTAAGAACCTTCCCCGCCCCCAAAAGTACCCACATACAAAGTTTCACGCCGATCGGTTCAGTAGTTTCCGAATGCATAGCGGTCAGACAGACAGACAGACAGACAGACAGACAGACAGACAGACAGACAGACAGACATACAGACGGAAATTCATTTTTATATATATAGATATATATAGATGAACAAAAACAAAATTGAAAAAAATCAGGGTCGCCTATTTTTCCGGAAAACTTAAGTGCAAAACCAATATGTTCCACAGACACCACCTACATTAAAAAATTATAACTCAAAAACAAGCATCGTAGACACAATGTTTGATGGTGAAATCGTAATCAAATTTTCTCAGCAATCCAAAAAAATACAAAATAAAAATTGTTTTCACCTAAATTTTCTACTGTTGAGGAAAATCGGTTCGAAAAGTCGGGAATACTATTTTCGACGCCCGGAAAAATTCTAAAAAAATATTTTTGGAAGGGAATTACTTAAGCTATATTCTGTAAAATTTTCAAAATGTTTCTGAGTTATGACCAATTTTGTGCAAATTAAGAATCCAGACGGTCTCGAAAATCAACCAACATCTGGACCATTTCTTGAATAAAAGTTAATTCATAGAAAAAAATCATTTAATTCCGTTTACAAATTTCAAATTGAACGAACAGGGGCTGTCCATAAACCGGTAATTTTATGGGAGATGCCAAACCCCCCCCCCCCTCCCCACCTGGTCTTTTGTTCATACAAAATAAATAAAGTTATATGGACCGTCGACCCCCCCCCCCCTTTTTTAATGGTTTATGGATGGCCCCACAGGAGATTCAATACAGAATATTTTAACACAATATCTAGAAGGAATTACTGAACGACATCCCAGAGATGTCTTAACAAACTGGTGGTAAAAAAATAGAATGTAAACAGTCTGTTTCAGGAAAACTTCGAACTATTGGCAAAAATCTTGTATGTAATGTAGTTTAGAGTAGCGTTTCACAAGCATGGCTTTTCCTACCTTCGAACCTGTTGTCACCACGTTTTTCGTATAACAATCATCATGGGTGACACAAAATAAGGTTTGGGAAGCTACAGCTAAGAGCATCTCAAGGAATGTCCTTTGGGATTTCAAAAGTAATTGTTGCATTGTTTTTTTCATAAAAAAAAACCTTTTTGTTATGTTTTTGCAAAAAAAAATCGTTTTTATTATTCTAGGTTCTGTCGCCTCGTTTTGCCTGCAACAAAGTTCAAATGTTATGCCTGATAGAAGATAAATTTTATGTCGCAGTTTCGGTGAAGTTCAATTAACAGCTCGACGAATTCATTCAACATCACCTACCGACGTCAATGGACCAGACACCAGCTGAATCGACAATTTTGAAAACGACGACAATCGTCCACAGCTGGATGAAACCAGTCAGTGAAACCAGTTGATCGATATAAATGGTTGAAGCTGAGCGATGCTTTGGTTGTGGGCTCCACCAAACGTTTGTGCAGAAACTATATTGCGATCATTCAACCGCTCCGCGCGGATTCGAACCAGGAAGAATCATTGCAACTAGCGGAGCCGTTTGTGCGTATTGGAAAGAGATTATGGGATCTCGACCCGACTGACGGACTGACAAAGAAGCTTGAACCAAACTTCCGACTCGTATATTAATGAGTTACATTTTTTTACTGTTAACCGGCGGTGGTTCGATGGTGGTGGTCTACGGAAGCAGAGTGGACATAAGTGAATTCAGTTTTTGAGGTAAAGTGGTAGAAATTGACTATAACTAGGATATTTATTATCTGTATTAACGAGGTTTTCAGTTGATGAGGCATAATCATCTCAGGACCAATGGATTCAATTCTTTTTTAACCTTCCTTTTGCATCACGTTGGCTCGCTGACGTAGTTTACGGTTAGGGTCAATGTTCACCCCGAGTATAAGTAGAACATTCACGAAATGAAATTTTGATTTAATTCGGAAAATAAAATGATTGTTTCTATATATTTCATAATTGATTATTTTTGTAACTTTTCATTTTAGTGAGTTTTAACCTAATACTAGTTCTTCACGCGATTCATTCATGTGTTTATCTCCAAATGTCTATTTATTTTCAAATCAAAACATGGTTTTGCAATTTACTCTACCGTAACATTACTGCAGCTACATCGAAAGCTTTTAAATTGAAAAGCCCCGCAAACACCGAGAATAACATTACACTTCCCAGCTCTATCATCCTCGGAGCAAAATCCCAATTAGATTTATTTTCAATTTCGCTGCCTAGCAATATCTAATTTGACCGAGCAGCCCCAGCAGCGATGCAGATTTATGCCGGGTTTCTCGATTCCAAACAACTTCATCTATCCGGACACCACCCACCCCTGAGCAGGACCCAGCTCCTTCAAGTTGTGAAGCACACCTTTCTTGAACCGAGCAGTGAGTCCTACACAGTCTATCTAAGAGGCACAATTTTCCCATGAAAGCAAGCCATGTCGCGATGCCAGCCAGCAACACAGTTGTACGGCCATTCGAATATAGTTTGACCATTCGCCGGTTTTATGTAGCCAAGCAAGAGCAAGACTCAGCTTCCCTGAACTCTACAGATGCAACGGTCGGTCGATACCTTGAAGTCCGCTGAGTGCTGACTAACGAAATGCATTTAGGCCGCCGCTGTACATGTAGGAAGCAGTTAACTAATGCGCTCACCGCACCGCCAGCGCGCGCGTGTGTTGATTAATGGCGTCAATTTTGTTATGAAAGATGGCGGTCTGGATCAAACCGACTGCAGCGGAGAAGAAAGTAGTAGGTATCTCTACTCCGCTGATGTTGGTTAGAGGGCACACTTTGAGGGTGAGTTCGATCGATTAAAGTAGCGCTTGTGCATGCATTTCTTCTTTATTGAGCTGGATTTTCCTTCACCAAGAGCCAGTATGAAAGTAGGACCATAGGGTCAGCCTAGACCGGCAACAGAAAAGGAGAAAGATTAACGTTTGATGTAAAGGACTCCTATTGGGAAAAAGAGTTGTTGTTCAACGCATCCAAGCTAGTCATTATTTATTGACGATTCAGCTACGCGAAAAAAAATGAATCATTAATTGGAGGAATGTGACAGAACCTTAAAATACAGCGGAGTTTATCCTTTGTCACAACTAGGGATGTAGTACCGGTAGTACCGGTACCGAAAATACCGGTATTACCGACCAATTTTTGGTACCGAAATACCGGTACTGACTAAGCATTGGTACCGGTACTTTCGGTACCACGAAATCTCTCCCGAAGAACTGAAATCCGATCATTAGTATAGCCAATATACTGTACAATGGAAACATTTAAAACCAAGTACTTTGACAAACAAACATTTTACATATGCAACAATTCTGAAAATCCAGGGTATCATAGCAATGATTGGTTTGATGAACGTCGTATGTTGGAATTGGATTTACTTGCTTAGAACAAAATTTGTTAGATCAGGGTTTCTTGTAATTTCTTCAATTTTTATAATCCGTTGATAGCATCATCAAGAAAAATTATTTATATCTTCTGTCTTCACCTTGCAGCTATTTGACTTTTGTACATGTAAGATTGTTCCTGTTTCATTATAAACTGACTTAAATACTGCTTGTGAAACTGCACAGAAGCTAAACAATAGCTACAAAATAAGTTTCATACAACTAATTACTTTCTATCCTTTTTATTTATCTATAGTTTTTTTTATTCTTAGTCACTTAACCTAATTTACAGCTCTATTGTCCACTGGGGCACTACGTGAGCAATTTCAATTGACAGCTGCACTTACATTTTTGTACAGCGCCTAGATTCTATTCTACTTTATCGAACTGGTTGCCTTTCTGCTGCTTTCACTTTTTCTACTTTTATACCTAGTAGAATGATGAGCACAAGGATGATGATGGATGGCCGTTGTTCCTTTCCAGTCCGATTGGGGGTCCATTATGAGTAGCAGTTCGCCGATGTCCAGGTATTCGGGTCCGTTTGAGCCATGGGGCTCAGAAGAGGGTCAGTGTCAGTTGCTCTCGGGGAAAAGCAACTGACGAAAAATTGCAAGTGCCGGGGCTGGGAATCAAACCCATGACCATCCGCATATGAAGCGAACGTGTGACCAACTACGCCACGGGCCCCGGCCCATCTATAGTTTTTGTTCAATTTATTGTTTTCTGGATAGCTTTTATGACATCCCTGAAAACCGTAATTCACAAATGCCTGGTAAATTGTTGATTTTCTGTGCAAAGTAGATTACTCTTCATTTTAGTGAAAAATTTCCCAGTACCGGTAATTTACCGGTACTACCGGTACTGTAAACCCCAGTACCGAAATACCGGTACTCACCAAAAGTGGTCGGTACTGCGACCCCTAGTCACAACTTACAGGGGATACTCAAAATAACTGGGACAGATAAAACTTTCACTTTTCAAAAAATGTTCAACTCGCTGTAACTTTTCGAAAAGGCCATCAAATATTCTCAATTTTTTACTGTAAGTATCAACTAGTTGTGTATCAGTGGTTCAATTTTGGAAAAGATCGGACCATTCTACACGAAGTTATGAAGATTCTAGAAAAAGGTATAATTATCCGATAGCAAACTTTGAGCTGTTATATCTCCGGATTCAATGAACCGAATGCAATGAAATTTTGATCATTTATGACTAATATAATAAACTTTGAAAAACAGTTGACTAAATTTGAAATTATTAATAAGAAAAAAAGTTTTCATTTATTCTATGTTTTTATAGTAAATTTATCTATTTGTCATATGCATCCCATTACTTTTTCAATTTAATGCCGGCTATTTGGTAGCTTTCCTTTGAAACATAAATTTATTCAAGTCAATTAGAGGGAATTTAAATGAACTATAATGACTATCTCGAATTTTGAAACGATGATCAGGTTTTGGATAAATTGATGATATATTAGAAAAATAATATAATCGTTATAATTTTCTTTCGTGTAAAGAATTTTAAGCTTAGTCAAAAGTTTTTAATAGCTCATTATATAAGTCATAAATGATCAAAATTTCATTGCATTCGGTTCATTGAATCCGGAGATATAACAGCTCAAATTTGGCTATCGAATAATTATACCTTTTTCTAGAACCTTTATAACTTCGTGTAGAATAGCCCGATCTTTTCCAAATTTTGACCACTGATACACAACTAGTTGATAAACTTACAGCAAAAATTTTAGAATATTTGATGCCCTTTTCGAAAAGTAACAGCGAGTTGAACATTTTTTGAAAAGTGAAAATTTTACCTGTCCCAGTTATTTTGAGTATCCCCTGTATAAGTATGTACAGGGGATGGCCAAAATGTTTGGGATAGGCGACTTTTTTTTCTCTCACAAAAAAGTTCAATATGCTATAACTTTTCATAGAGTGCATCAAAAATCTCAAATTTTGACTGTTCGTCAACCTATTATATGTGCATCATTGGTACAAACTTGGGCTCGATTGATCAATGTTTCGCAATGTTAGAACCGTTCGGATAAAACACTATTTTTTAGACAACTCATTTTTGAGCTGTCATATCTTGGAAACCAGTGAACCGAATTGAATGAAATTTTGAACGTACACTAACAATGTGTAAATGCTTCACAAACTATTTAAACATTGGTGCCTTTCAAACGTTGAAAAAAGTTATCATGGATTGACACTTTTTAGATTTTTCTCGAAAAAATGTATTTTTTTTACATCAACGTCAATCAATTTTAGTGTTGATATCCAGAGATTTTCCACTTCTGTTCTCAAGTTATCTCTAATCAGATATATTAGAGCCTATTTAGATTGAAGGAAGAACACATTTAGTAATTTTTGTGTAGTATTGTAAATTTGACTTATTTTCCTCTATATGGGTAAAAATTTCAACCCGGTATAACTTAATTCGCCGTGAGAAAATATTACATTTTATAACGTCGTATCAAGTATCAATACAGGGTGTTAGGTTCCTGAGTGCAAACTTTTTAAAGGGTGATAGAGGACCATAAATGGTGAAAAAAATTGTTTTACGCATATGGTCAAATCTCAACCGTTACGTAGTTATTGAACTCCCCACGTTTTTTACTCTCATTGCCTTAACTGGCTATAACTTAAAAATGATCAAACTTATCGCAATTTTTTTACCCTTATCCGAAAGATTATTGAATTTTCTGTCAAATGGCATCTTTGAATCGATTGGTTTAGTTAAATAACTAAGTTTTCTAGAGCAAAATTACTCAAAATAGTGTGTTTTAATTTGTTTTTGTTAATTATCTTTGAAACATGCGTAATAAATTCAAATTCTCATTTTGGCAAAGTTGTGGCCCCTGTTCCACTCTACAATTCGTTCTTTGACACAAAACTTCTAACTCTTATCGTTTTCTTGCAATTTCGATTTAAATGTGCGGCCCAGTGCGCAAAAACGTGCTTACCTTAAGGCTCAAGCATTCGTCATCATTTTTCGGAAAACAAAAAGCAGTTTTCTCGCTGCAAATCAAAACAAGGATTATGAAAATATATTCACTGCATTATATTCCTCATGTGCAGTACAGTGAATATATTTTCATAGCAAAAACTTTTGTTTTGAACGAAAAAACTGCTTTCAAATGTTTGATGATGACAATGATTTCAATGACGAAAAGTTCAACGTTAACAGTTGCAAATTTATGACCTGAAATGCGATGTTTAAATCGAAATTGCAAGAAAACGATAAGAGATAGACGTTTGATCACAAAGAACGAATTGTAGAGTGGAACAGGGGCCACAACTTTGCCAAAGTAAGAATTTGAATTTATTAGCATGTTTCAAAGATAATTAACAAAAACAAATTAAAACACACTATGTTGAGCAATTTTGCTCTAGAAAACTTAGTTATTTAACTAAACCAATCGATTCAAAGATGGCATTTGACAGAAAATTCAATAATCTTTCGGATAAGGGTAAAAAAATTGCGATAAGTTTGACCATTTTCAAGTTATAGCCAGTTAAGGCAATGAGAGCAAAAAACATGGGAAATTCAATAACTACGTATCGGTTGAGATTTGACCATATGCGTAGAACAAATTTTTTCTCCATTTATGGTCCTCTATCACCCTTTAAAAAGTTTGCACTCACGAACCTAACACCCTGTATATCGTTGATAAACGTTAAAAAATTCATACAATTCGGTTCACTAGTTTCAGAGATATGACAGTTCAAAAAAGAGTGTAAAATTCTGTGACATATGATGTACATGATTGGAGCGTGGGATATCACAGAAGTTTACATGACATATCATGTAAAAGTCATAAAATATCATGTAAACTTCTATTATATGTCATGTAATTCAGCATAACTCTGTGTGTTTACATGCCATATAATACAAATTTACATGATATATCATGTAAACCATCATAACACTAAGTTTACATGACTAAACAGAAGTTTACATGACGTGTAAATGTCATTATTTTTATCTGTGTTTATTTCGTTTTGGGACCCATGCCTCATTTCGAAGAAAGAATTCTCATTTTGGGAGTTTGTCTGGAGTGAAATTCTATTCCAGGTACTTGGCGTGATAGTCACATTCTTTTATCATCCCACAAATTACGCACCTTGTTGACCCTGTTGAAATTTCAAGTAATTAAAAAATAATAATTCCAGGAAGTAAAAAAAGAAAATCGCGTTAAGTACTGTTCCTTTGAATTCCACTAAGAATTTGCATCCTTTGACAGATATGTATTTCGACCTCAACTGTAAGGTCGTCTTCAGTGTCTTGTACTTGACTCGACAAGTCAAGTCAAGTACAAGACACTGAAGACGACCTTACAGTTGAGGTCGATATACGTATCTGTCAAAGGATGCAAATTCTTAGTGGAATTCAAAGGAACAGTACTTTACGCGATTTTCTTTTTACTTACAGATATTCCCCTAACAAGCCCAGGTTAATCCTCATCAATTTCAGGAAATTTTATGTGTGTTAAAACCAAGATTTCAGTAAACATTCAGTATAACATTATTAGGGTCTAGCTTGGAATCCTGATGTACAAATACTGTTCATATGTAATGATCACACGAACTCCAACATTCTGCTAATGTTTTCGGTTATGTATAAGCTTCAAGATTCCATTAGAAACCGAAAAATTATAAATAAGTGTCAATCTCATCTTGAGGGTTTCATTTTTTTTACTAGGTTAAATATATTATTTTGGCCAATAATCCTCAGAAAATTTTTTGAAGAAAAATCCGCAAGATTGAGAAATTTTATATTTTTGGCCCGTTGAGTTGTATGAAGTGTCATTAGTGGCCCGCGGTCGTAAAAGGTTGGGCAGGCCTGATCCCCTATCTACGAATCGCTTCACACCAACGAAAGGTAACTCTCAGATCTTACATCCTACCCTATTAACAAATACCTCCATCCCTGCTGGTTGTGGGGACGCAGAGTGTCCCCAGTCTCTAGTAGCAACAACCATCACACCCTAACAATTCTTTTACTTCCCAACTGACTGTAAGGACTTGGCCAGCGTCGGTATTGATCCAAAATGTATGAGCTGCCATAATTGCACTTTGATAAAGTTGGATCTCAGTGAAATTCATACCATATCAGATCAATCACGGAGGAGCAACCATTGACATGTAGAATCAGTCTAAGCTAAGCTAAGCTAGCTGTTGAACGTCTCCGAGCTTCCTACAATAGGAAGCAATCCAGGTGAAGTACTAGAATTGAAGTAATGAGCTGAATGTTTGTATGGTGAAAAGGTCACCATACCATGCAGGAGCTGATTTTGTGAATGTGTAAGGGTTACACATTTTAGTGTAGTCTGGAAATTAAGCCATTCCATTCCATTTCAGAAACGGAGAATTCTAGATGAACATTTGAAAAGGGCCTATCTACTTTGCGTAAACAAACATGTTTTTTCTCTGTAGGGCCTATCTGCAGCCACCCACGCACATCAACACCCTTATCAAAAAGAATGTTCTTCAAGCTATCTGTTAAGGGTGTTGATGTGCGTGGGTGGATGCAGATAGGCCTTACAGAGAAAAAACATGTTTGTTTATGCAAAGTAGATAGGCCCTTTTCAAATGTTCATCTAGAATCAAGAGAACTTCCATTGCCTTGATCCTTATTCAACAGCGTGTTAGGCACCTGTTTGTATATCTCTAGACTCTCAGCAACGTCCAATTTCCAAGGTGAAGTTACATTTCGTAAAGGCATGTTCACCAACTTTCGACCTCCGCCATATGTTCCCTGAATCTAACCTCCAAAGACCGTTTTGTTTGACCAACGTAGACCTTCTCACAATGGGAGCAACTGATTTTGTAAACGCCAACCTTGTTAAGGGTGTTAACCGGATCCTTTGTAGAGCCTATAATGAGGTCTTCAGCTGATTGATTCTGCTAGAAAATACTAAATCGATCCCGAAATTTCTGAGCCTAGAACGTAAATTATTCGACAATGATTTTTCATAAGGGCCTAACTGACTTGATCGATTTCTCTTCGTCGACTCTCTTTTTCGCTAATAACTTGATCTTGATCAACACAAACAAAATCATTATTCTTTTTGTTTCTATAGCAACATGTAGTCGTCTTCTTCGTATTTCAACCAAATATTATGTTGAAAACTTAATACATATTATGTGATAATACAAAGAGAGGATCGATGATGATAACTCGAAAATGTCAATTAGGTCCAAATGAAAAATCAGTGTCGTATTAGTGATGTGTTGATCGAAGGGGACTGATACTCGCTTCAAAGATTCTGAAAAAGGGTTTTGGCATACTTTGGAACTCTTTTACTAACCATTTAGTCAATTTGTGGGTAGAGGATCCTTCACTGCCCATAATCGCATAGTTGACGTAAGCGCCACTGTAGTTTCCAGCACACTTTTGAAATTTTAACAATGATTAATGAAAAGTTTATGAATTTTTTCACGTTGTTATCTAGCTAGTGATTAGATCTTGTGTTCTATTGAATAAAACTGGTCACAATTATAAACATTTGATAGATTTTAGCTTGTGAGACCTTTGATCCGCGGAAGAATGGGATTTGCTTCCTTCAAACGAGCCTCTCCAATGATGGGTTTAAGGTCTTTCAGGGTCTTGTCTGTTAGTCTAATTGGTCCGGGTAGTGGGTCTACTCGTAGATGTCTGTATGGTCCTTCGTTTATCTTCTTCTCTATCTGTACGTCGTAGTCCTTCTTATCCATAATAACAACCACGTTAACTTTGTCTGCCTTCAGATAGTATACTGGTTTCTTTTTAAGTTCCGTTAAAATCCTTGTCTCGTCTGGATTTACCTTACTGCGCTGTCCTGTTTTTATGGCGTCTGCTACGATGTTCCTGGCTGTATTTTGGTCTTTGATGTTGACGTTTTGTGTGATCGCTATTTCCATGTCCACGATGATCTGTTCCACGTCTGGCTTTGAAGTAACCGCATATCCTAACCCCTTATTGAGGTGTTTCAATTGTTCCTCCGTGAACTGTTGCGTTGAACGGTTTACTACGAATCCTTCAATGGGTTGAACCATCGGAACAGTAGTTCATCTAGCTTGAAAAGTGGCATTATAAGAAGGCCATATTTTCAAGCTTTTTTAGATGATTTATAAAAATAATTGACCCAATCTCGCTCCTTTGACCCATACGGTAATTAAGATTATCAGACCCTTAGAGAAATCGTTTTGCAATGCAGTAATTATCTGCGCGACAGATTTAAATAAGCATTGTAAAGTTACCAAATTCCAATTAACCAAAAATACCCGGCTCTAAGTGTCAAAGTTTTCGACGCCTGTGATGATCTGCGCCATACCGATGTCTTATTTTTAGAAAGGTTGGTGTCTTTGTTCTTTTCATATTTTAAGCCGTATGAAAATGAATAATGAGTTTTCCATCTCTTTAAATGTTGCTTCGTATTGTTCGCATTGACTGACGCGATGATTCATAGGTAAATCTCACCATTTGTTTGCTGAAGCAAAGTTCGATCGCCCATCCAGCTGCCGCCGCCACCGTCCGTGTGGGTCGCGCTATTTTCATTTTCCTTTTTTTTCCTCCTATACTGCCTTCAGTAAACCGATTCCGAATAACAATACCTAATTGAATTTGCAATTTCATCCATTGTAAATCTCCGCCAGCCATTTCCATTCCGGTGTGCCAATATTTTTATTTTCTAGCGCTGTTGGCGCTTTCTTCTGCGGGGCGGCGATGTCGCTCCAGCAGCGATTGGCGGGCCCAACCCACCACACGGTCCCCAGCTCGGAGTGATTCAAATCAGCAAACCATTCGGCCCCGGGTAACAACCGAGCAGCAGCTGCTGCTGCTGCTGCTACAGTTGGGTTTAATGTAGTCAAATTTGTGCGAACTCGGGATGTTTTTTTCCAGTGCAACTTCGAAACTGAACTGCGCACGTACGCACGATAGAGGTATAGCACACCTAGAATAGGATAGGTAGAATTCCATTTCACAAGCCGTGTTACTGGTTCGTTCGGATCTAAATGCAGTGAATGGAATTGAATTTTAAAATGCGCGAGCTTCTACGGTTTTGAAACTTGGCAGGTCAATGTGGTTGTCCGTCCAATCAACGACTACCTACTGAACGGCGCTGATCGATTAGAATGTAAGATTATGCGGTTGAAATCGATTCAGTTCAAGGAATGTAAATTTAAACTCATGTGAATTCATTCTCCGGCGAGAGATTCAGTATCGCAACGGAATTTCTTAAAAATCCCATGAATGGTAAATGTGCGTTGCTCAATATTCTGACACATGTTTAACTATTGAAAAGGAGAATCTTGATTTTTGAATTACTTTACGGAACCTTTTTCAGCTGAATCGTTAAGAAGGCTTTACTTTTTCTTCTTCTTGGCAAACTTTCAGATTCAAAAGCTACTTAGAAATCGACATGATTATACAGAATCCCAAAGTTGGTATACAGAGACACGATGATTGTATGTGTTTTAGAGGGCTGTTCGCCAAATCGCCCATATTTTCTTAAAAAGATGCTACAGAGGTTTCCAGAGGACCTCAGAACTAGAGGGTTCAGGCTGTTCCGGAATGTTTCAGGGAGGTTTCTAGGGCCGTTTCAAGGGGTTGCAGGGCGTGTCAGGGAGGATTCAGAGATGTTTTTAGCAGGATTAACCCTAAAAGGGATACCTTCATGGCCTCAGTTTCGTCACCTCGCTGAGTGTGTTCCATCAAAGACGAGCTCTGAAAGGCGCCTGGGGTCCAATGGACCCCAGGTATCCCTTTTAGGGTTAAGGAGGCCTTTCAGGACGTTTCAGAGGCCAACGGGTTTCTGAGACGTTACAGAGGTGGTATATATGCGGGTTACAAGAGACGTTACAATGGCGTTTTCAGGCACCTTCGGTTTCGGAGGGTTTCAGATGCGTAACGAGGGGTTCGCGGGTTTTAGGAACATTTCGTAGGATTCAAGGAAGTTTCAGATGATTTTCGGCGGGTTTCAGAGATGTTACTTTGGCGTTTTCGAGGATTTCGGAGGGTTTCAGGTGCCATACATGGTGTCCGAGTGGGTTTTTGGGAGGATTTCTGATGCATTTCTAAAAGTTTCAGGAGCGTTTTTCAATATTTCGGATGGTCTCAGGTACGTTACAAGGTGGGTAATTCTCGCTGAGACCGGCCCACTATATACACCTTGTCTTCAAAAATGTTTAAGGTGCCGATTTTCTGAAAGTCCTCACTAAAAAGGTAAGGAAAATGCATTTGTTTACGCAAATTTATGGACCCCCCGTAAGTTAGAGCCACAACAATGTTTGCAGACCCCTCGATTTTGGTCAAATGGTGGCTCATTTAAACCATTATAACTCAAAAGTTTCTCTGAAAACCACCTCAAAACAAATTGTTGTTGAAAAGAAGAAGGATTATCTTATTTGCAATAATAAAAAGTTGGGTCGGCCATATTGATTTTGGCTGCCATCTTGGATTTTTGTACCAAACAATTTTTATCATCATGATGGCAACCTCCGATTTTCAAAATTTTTACATCAATTGAAAGCTGAGACATTTATACATAACATATCAAAAAAATAGAGATGTCTTTTTTCCTATCAAAAGTTATCTGCAGTTTTGTAAATTAAGCCACGTTTTCTCCATACATTTCCATGCGCACCAGCAAAAACATGCAACAGCATCCGAGTTTACGCCTGCATGTATACATAAAGGCACCTGCCGCAAAATTTGGGCAAATCGGAGGTTCGTTTCCGTTTTCGACTGTTTTGGTGAAAAAAATGTTTTGGTACAAAAATCCAAGATGGCGGCCAAAATCAATATGGCCGACACAACTTTTTATTATTGTAAATAGTAGCTCTATCTTTCCTCGTTTCAATAACAATTCGTTTTGGGGTGGTTTAAGGAGAAACTTTCGAGTTATAACGGTTTAAATGAGCCACCATTTGACCAAAATCGAGGGGTCTGCAATTATTGTTGTGGCTCCAACTAACGGGGGGTCCATCAATTTGAGTAACCAAATGCATTTTCCTTACTTTTTTAACGAGGACTTTTAGAAAATCAGCACCTTAAACATTTTTGAAGACAAGGTGAAAATAGTGGGCCGGTCTCAGCGAGAATTACCCAGGTGTTAGACAGGATTTCAGGAAATTCTAGACTTTTTTCAGCGGATTTAAGAAGCATTACAGAGTGCTTCAGGGGCGTTTATTGGGATTCCGGAAGGTTTCAGGTGCGTTACCCTCTGGAACCCCCAAGTAATTATAATTCTCCGAAACTGCTGAAAACGCTTATGTAACGTCTTTAAAGCCCGCAGAAAATCCTCTGAAACTTCTTGAAATGCTTCCGAAATCCCCCTAAAACCCCCTCGGACCCCGTGTAACACACCTGAAACACTCCGAAACCCCCGAAAACTCCAAAGTAAAGCTTCTGTAACGTATCGGAAACCCGCTGAAAATCTTCTGAAACTTTCTGAAATGACTCAGAAATCCCCTCAAATCCCATTTAACGCTCCTGAAACCTACCAAAACCTACCTTTTTTCACATCTACTGTAAATCACCAATTGTTGCACGGCTAAAAATTTGCCAGTTGTTGCACACTCCATGCTTTTCTTAGGGGCCGTCATAAACCACTTTTTGCGGTGAGCGTCAGGCAGAAGTCTACGCTTCATACATTTTTTTGTATGGACAAAAGTCTACAAGGTGGGGGGGGGGAGGGTCTGAGATGGCCCAATTGTCGTCTACGTTGTTCATTAATGAGGTGTGCAATACCTGGCAAGTTTTTAACTGTGCAAAAATTGGCAATTTACCCAACCGTGACTTGACTATTTTTACGCGGATTTTTAAATAACGTGGTTTCTACGACGATTTTAGAAAAACGCGGTTTATCTACACGGCAAAGTTTTACAGTGTGCTGATGCTTCATGTCTCAAAAGCGATTCGATGATAAGCTAGTTGTTTCTGAATAGATCCGCTAGGTGGTGCTAGTGAGGAAGTAGGCTTCGCCGCGAACGGGCGCTTTTTCGTTTTACTTGTCACGTTTTTTTTCGCGTTTCTGTTTGGTGTGATTTGAATGAAAATTTGACTGGTTCTACGCCAATCGAAAGCAATATGCGTGCGATTTACGGTGTTAGATTCGACATTGGATTACAGTTAAAATAAAATGCTTATTAGGGTGCCTGTACCAGTTATCGCACTACCTAAGGAAAACTATTTCTACAAAAATAAGAAGAAGACCGACGAATGTCATCGATATGTCAAATGTGATTAGTTTTCATACTTTACAGGAAAAATATAAAACCGGAGCCAAAACTACTTTTAGTATTTATTACGGCGTGTGCCAATGATAGGAACCCTGTACCAGTTATGGACACATTTGTTAATTTGGGTTCCACTTCGCACTATTTACATGCATTCCTTATGGGATTTACCATAACTGGTACACTATGGTGAAATAGGGTGCAAGGAGGCCGAAAAGTTAAGGAAAATAATTTATTTCTACCATAATTTGAGCAAATTGTGAAGTTTGAATGATTGTAATCATCTTTTAAAGGTTGAAAACCAACTATGGCGAATTTGACGTACTATAGCCATAAGTGGTACACTGAGCCTAGTGAAAGTGTTGAAGGAAAGTTAAAGTGAAGCTCGCTCTTCTCAGGAGTATACCGAGACGTATCGAAAAAGGTGGATGACAACATTTCGAAGAGCAACTGTGTTGTCGCGAATCTGTTTGATTACCCTGTGACGAATTTCGCACCAACTCTTCTATGGGGCTGGCAGCACCCTCTCAGAATCGAACGAAACTTTGTGGGCATAAACAATAGGTCTTTCTAAGCAACTTTGCATATTTTGTTTTTCGAAATTTTTCAAGAGTAACTTTTCAAGAGGGCCTAATTTTTTGTCATAGATTTTTTTCAAATCGATGTAACTCAAAAATGACAAGACCTACAAAAAAGTGTTGTATGGCGGACTATCGTGAAATTCCATGAAGTTTTTTAGAAAAATATCCAAAAAATACCAAATTAATTCCTACACTGAAAAATAAAGGTTTTAAAAATTTTAATCGATATTACAAAAAACCCTATGTTTTTTAATCGATGATTTTTTTTTTTTGAGAAAGGTATTTCAATTACCTACATTTTCTCCAAACAATGTTGCTGTGACATATTCAAGGGAAAAAAGTTTTTCTAACAAAAACTTTTTTCATGTCCACATTGAGTGAATATTTTGCATCGTGTTTCGTGCCAACATGGCCATATATAGGTTCAGTAGCCTCTCATCAACCAATGAAACTTTATGGATGTTTAAAAAATTGTTGAAGAAGCAATTTTGCATAATCTAACATTTATCTAGACTACCATTTGAAAAGGGCGTATTAGAGTGGCCCACACTTATATGAAAAACATAAAATTCGAAAAATGACAAGTCTTACCTCCTGTATCGATTGTTTTGGACTCCCAGGAGCTACGTTCAGCATTTGAGCGAAAACGAGTTAGTCTAAGGGGTGATACACAAATTATGTCACGCAAAATACGTCCTTTTTCAACCCCCTCTCCACTATGTCACGCTTTGTGTATGGGACCTCACGATTGTTTGTATGGGTCGTCACGTTCTGCAAAACCCACCAAATTCATGTTTTTTTTTGGTCCCATACAATTTTTGACAACTTTAGGCCCCTTGAGGGATCACTTAGCCTTGAGATAATGACTTCAAATTTTGACACGATAATTTTTTAGCTAAAACGATCATTTCCCAACAACGAACTTATAACATTTCCAATTTTTGCAAAATAAGGGACGGCCTATGCCACATGCAAATGTGAAAAAAAGATTGCGATCCACCTATGTGCCAGTCAATATCGAAATGCAGTTAGTAGACATGCAAGTTATTTCTGCTATTCTGCTATTATCAACGCATCCCCTGGCTTTCGCCCATCTGCGTTGTCTTTTCACTAGGCAATACGTCTACCAATTGATGTTTATGGGCTTGCCGGACCAAGTCATGTAGCTAAGCCAAACACCCCACCTACAACTGTTAGGTAGGCACCATTGTCCCGCCCACTGGTCTTTTACAGCTAGTTGTAGGTGCATGTGTGCGTGTAAGTATTGGTGTATGTGTGTTAGTGTTGGTATATTGTAGGCGCCAACTCGTTCTAATCCACTCTGATTGCTAACACCCTATTGAACCATTACCCTTAAATCTGGCAATCTATGAAAAAGAATGAGTTAAGCGCCTGTACATAATAGTGAATTAATCAAACAAGGAATATTAGTATTAAAGCGAAGATACAATGAAGCAACGCCCCGAACATCGAGAGCACAAACCCCAAGAACCAAATGACAGGCTGCGCGAACAGTCGATCGACTGGCCACCACCAGTGAGTAACCAATCGAGCAAACCCTCCAGCACAAACCGCCACCAGCTCTCCCGACCTGCGCCCAACAAATCCGAGGCACAGTCCAGCCATAGCTTCACCCTAAAACCAAAATGTAGATTGCAGAGCACAATACTTCCCAAGTAACCACTCAGCTCGGACCGCAAATCACGCACAACACGTCACAAATAAGACAAACACTACCCCGCTCGTACAACCGAAACCGATCTAGGGTAGAGAAGGGTTTCTTTCCACTCCAACCCAGACTCAACTGCACCCACAGGGTAGCGTACCCCACACACACTGCACTCATGCATCCATCACGACCCGAGCCGCACGGTCACCTGGGTTGCTTCTATCTGCATGACCTCACCCAACCCGTAACGCAGAGTTTAAATCCCTCTCTTGCATTACAAAGCAGTCCCTCTTCCCAAAATTTGTGCGTGGTATAAATGAGTTTATAAAGTTGAAGAAATCGTCACCAACACAACCGCCAACAATGAGCACTCAATGATGTCGGCCTTATCAACGACGACCCCCTCAGTCCCAAACCCAATTATCCCACACTACCCAAGTAACCACCCTGCTGAAGCCGTATGCACCGCACGCACAAAGCACACACACACCGACACGCACCACCCCACACAAAGCACCAAGGCCGAACAAAAGCGGAAAGCGGTGCCACCACTGCTGAATCACGACTTTTTCAGTATAATTCAGCAATCGTAGATCCATTCCCCGACCCTACTCAGCCCTAACGGTCCATAGTAATGCCTGTCAATGTATGCGCCTCACACATGCGACCCCTACACCCTAACAGTATGGTCACTTGGGTATCCCTGGGTTTTTGACATGATGGTCAGGGATCACAGCCATCAAAACGTTCCACACTTTATCAGGGCTTACGACCTGTAGACATGATGATTTCTCAATAGTTTCAAGCTCTTTCGGATCTTCCGCTATGGGAGACCATCATGGCTAGCGGTGTTAGTTAGTAGACATGCAAGTTATTTAAACAAAAAATAATAAACAGTGTACATGCATCTAACACGTGGTTAAACGATGACTCGTGATTAGTTTGTCGAGGGGAAATGCAAGAAAATTGCGAGGGGAATCAGTTGACAAGTGAACGATTACATAATAAAGACAGTGACACCTTTGATGAATTTCGTTTTTGGTATGGTCCAAATAATTGAATTCAAGCAACATTAGAGAAAACGGTGGTGTTGCGTAAAACTATGGTGTTCAAGGTGATGGATGATCGTGACAGGATGTTGAAATCGACTTCCGATACCGATGTCAATTTCTTGATTTTGCTTTGGCTGACCAAGCCATGTGGGAAATTACACTGTTGAAAATGCTTTGACATCCATGTGCACAACAGAACACGTGCTCGATGAACAAATTGAGATTTGAAATTATGAAAAGAAATCCACGTACTCCGGTGAGACTCGAACTCACGACTCCCAATTCGCTAGACGGGCGCTTCCATTCCTTCAAGCTACGGAGTCACTCGACTATCTCCGTCGCCAGCAGGCCTAGAACTGAACTCGATTCCACAATCGCACATGGTTATCTTCTTTTCACAATCCAAACCCCCTTCGGATGGGATTAGATGAACATCTAACACATTGTCTGTTGTGCACATGTATGTCAAAGCGAGAGAGGAAGTTATTTTTAATTGTCGAGAGCTTCGGGCACTGCCTCCCAATCACTTATTGGTATGGCAATTAGTGTGCAGTCGGACTCTCGACGGGTCGGTCCTCGGCCGACCGAATACGGTAAGGGTGACCGTAGCACCTTACAAATGTCAATTTCTTGATTTTGCTTTGGCTGACCAAGCCATGTGGGAAATTACACTGTTGAAAATGCTTTGACATCCATGTGCACAACAGAACACGTGCTCGATGAACAAATTGAGATTTGAAATTATGAAAAGAAATCCACGTACTCCGGTGAGACTCGAACTCACGACTCCCAATTCGCTAGACGGGCGCTTCTATTCCTTCAAGCTACGGAGTCACTCGACTATCTCCGTCGCCAGCAGGCCTAGAACTGAACTCGATTCCACAATCGCACATGGTTATCTTCTTTTCACAATCCAAACCCCCTTCGGATGGGATTAGATGAACATCTAACACATTGTCTGTTGTGCACATGTATGTCAAAGCGAGAGAGGAAGTTATTTTTAATTGTCGAGAGCTTCGGGCACTGCCTCCCAATCACTTATTGGTATGGCAATTAGTGTGCAGTCGGACTCTCGACGGGTCGGTCCTCGGCCGACCGAATACGGTAAGGGTGACCGTAGCACCTTACAAATGTCAATTTCTTGATTTTGCTTTGGCTGACCAAGCCATGTGGGAAATTACACTGTTGAAAATGCTTTGACATCCATGTGCACAACAGAACACGTGCTCGATGAACAAATTGAGATTTGAAATTATGAAAAGAAATCCACGTACTCCGGTGAGACTCGAACTCACGACTCCCAATTCGCTAGACGGGCGCTTCTATTCCTTCAAGCTACGGAGTCACTCGACTATCTCCGTCGCCAGCAGGCCTAGAACTGAACTCGATTCCACAATCGCACATGGTTATCTTCTTTTCACAATCCAAACCCCCTTCGGATGGGATTAGATGAACATCTAACACATTGTCTGTTGTGCACATGTATGTCAAAGCGAGAGAGGAAGTTATTTTTAATTGTCGAGAGCTTCGGGCACTGCCTCCCAATCACTTATTGGTATGGCAATTAGTGTGCAGTCGGACTCTCGACGGGTCGGTCCTCGGCCGACCGAATACGGTAAGGGTGACCGTAGCACCTTACAAATGTCAATTTCTTGATTTTGCTTTGGCTGACCAAGCCATGTGGGAAATTACACTGTTGAAAATGCTTTGACATCCATGTGCACAACAGAACACGTGCTCGATGAACAAATTGAGATTTGAAATTATGAAAAGAAATCCACGTACTCCGGTGAGACTCGAACTCACGACTCCCAATTCGCTAGACGGGCGCTTCTATTCCTTCAAGCTACGGAGTCACTCGACTATCTCCGTCGCCAGCAGGCCTAGAACTGAACTCGATTCCACAATAAGTGATTGGGAGGCAGTGCCCGAAGCTCTCGACAATTAAAAATAACTTCCTCTCTCGCTTTGACATACATGTGCACAACAGACAATGTGTTAGATGTTCATCTAATCCCATCCGAAGGGGGTTTGGATTGTGAAAAGAAGATAACCATGTGCGATTGTGGAATCGAGTTCAGTTTTAGGCCTGCTGGCGACGGAGATAGTCGAGTGACTCCGTAGCTTGAAGGAATAGAAGCGCCCGTCTAGCGAATTGGGAGTCGTGAGTTCGAGTCTCACCGGAGTACGTGGATTTCTTTTCATAATTTCAAATCTCAATTTGTTCATCGAGCACGTGTTCTGTTGTGCACATGGATGTCAAAGCATTTTCAACAGTGTAATTTCCCACATGGCTTGGTCAGCCAAAGCAAAATCAAGAAATTGACATTTGTAAGGTGCTACGGTCACCCTTACCGTATTCGGTCGGCCGAGGACCGACCCGTCGAGAGTCCGACTGCACACTAATTGCCATACCAATAAGTGATTGGGAGGCAGTGCCCGAAGCTCTCGACAATTAAAAATAACTTCCTCTCTCGCTTTGACATACATGTGCACAACAGACAATGTGTTAGATGTTCATCTAATCCCATCCGAAGGGGGTTTGGATTGTGAAAAGAAGATAACCATGTGCGATTGTGGAATCGAGTTCAGTTCTAGGCCTGCTGGCGACGGAGATAGTCGAGTGACTCCGTAGCTTGAAGGAATAGAAGCGCCCGTCTAGCGAATTGGGAGTCGTGAGTTCGAGTCTCACCGGAGTACGTGGATTTCTTTTCATAATTTCAAATCTCAATTTGTTCATCGAGCACGTGTTCTGTTGTGCACATGGATGTCAAAGCATTTTCAACAGTGTAATTTCCCACATGGCTTGGTCAGCCAAAGCAAAATCAAGAAATTGACATTTGTAAGGTGCTACGGTCACCCTTACCGTATTCGGTCGGCCGAGGACCGACCCGTCGAGAGTCCGACTGCACACTAATTGCCATACCAATAAGTGATTGGGAGGCAGTGCCCGAAGCTCTCGACAATTAAAAATAACTTCCTCTCTCGCTTTGACATACATGTGCACAACAGACAATGTGTTAGATGTTCATCTAATCCCATCCGAAGGGGGTTTGGATTGTGAAAAGAAGATAACCATGTGCGATTGTGGAATCGAGTTCAGTTCTAGGCCTGCTGGCGACGGAGATAGTCGAGTGACTCCGTAGCTTGAAGGAATAGAAGCGCCCGTCTAGCGAATTGGGAGTCGTGAGTTCGAGTCTCACCGGAGTACGTGGATTTCTTTTCATAATTTCAAATCTCAATTTGTTCATCGAGCACGTGTTCTGTTGTGCACATGGATGTCAAAGCATTTTCAACAGTGTAATTTCCCACATGGCTTGGTCAGCCAAAGCAAAATCAAGAAATTGACATTTGTAAGGTGCTACGGTCACCCTTACCGTATTCGGTCGGCCGAGGACCGACCCGTCGAGAGTCCGACTGCACACTAATTGCCATACCAATAAGTGATTGGGAGGCAGTGCCCGAAGCTCTCGACAATTAAAAATAACTTCCTCTCTCGCTTTGACATACATGTGCACAACAGACAATGTGTTAGATGTTCATCTAATCCCATCCGAAGGGGGTTTGGATTGTGAAAAGAAGATAACCATGTGCGATTGTGGAATCGAGTTCAGTTCTAGGCCTGCTGGCGACGGAGATAGTCGAGTGACTCCGTAGCTTGAAGGAATAGAAGCGCCCGTCTAGCGAATTGGGAGTCGTGAGTTCGAGTCTCACCGGAGTACGTGGATTTCTTTTCATAATTTCAAATCTCAATTTGTTCATCGAGCACGTGTTCTGTTGTGCACATGGATGTCAAAGCATTTTCAACAGTGTAATTTCCCACATGGCTTGGTCAGCCAAAGCAAAATCAAGAAATTGACATTTGTAAGGTGCTACGGTCACCCTTACCGTATTCGGTCGGCCGAGGACCGACCCGTCGAGAGTCCGACTGCACACTAATTGCCATACCAATAAGTGATTGGGAGGCAGTGCCCGAAGCTCTCGACAATTAAAAATAACTTCCTCTCTCGCTTTGACATACATGTGCACAACAGACAATGTGTTAGATGTTCATCTAATCCCATCCGAAGGGGGTTTGGATTGTGAAAAGAAGATAACCATGTGCGATTGTGGAATCGAGTTCAGTTCTAGGCCTGCTGGCGACGGAGATAGTCGAGTGACTCCGTAGCTTGAAGGAATAGAAGCGCCCGTCTAGCGAATTGGGAGTCGTGAGTTCGAGTCTCACCGGAGTACGTGGATTTCTTTTCATAATTTCAAATCTCAATTTGTTCATCGAGCACGTGTTCTGTTGTGCACATGGATGTCAAAGCATTTTCAACAGTGTAATTTCCCACATGGCTTGGTCAGCCAAAGCAAAATCAAGAAATTGACATTTGTAAGGTGCTACGGTCACCCTTACCGTATTCGGTCGGCCGAGGACCGACCCGTCGAGAGTCCGACTGCACACTAATTGCCATACCAATAAGTGATTGGGAGGCAGTGCCCGAAGCTCTCGACAATTAAAAATAACTTCCTCTCTCGCTTTGACATACATGTGCACAACAGACAATGTGTTAGATGTTCATCTAATCCCATCCGAAGGGGGTTTGGATTGTGAAAAGAAGATAACCATGTGCGATTGTGGAATCGAGTTCAGTTCTAGGCCTGCTGGCGACGGAGATAGTCGAGTGACTCCGTAGCTTGAAGGAATAGAAGCGCCCGTCTAGCGAATTGGGAGTCGTGAGTTCGAGTCTCACCGGAGTACGTGGATTTCTTTTCATAATTTCAAATCTCAATTTGTTCATCGAGCACGTGTTCTGTTGTGCACATGGATGTCAAAGCATTTTCAACAGTGTAATTCCGATACCGGTTGAAATTTGGTAGGATCAGTCTGATTTTCATTATATATTATATTTTTTATATATATATTATGACTAATTTTAGAATGTATTTGCGAGGGTTAGGTTGTATTTTTTGTTTCATTTCAGAGAGCGAGTAAAGGCGCTTAAGCCTAGGCATAAGGGCCAGGACACGGACCAAATACCTGTGTTCCATCCCAGGAAGCGAAGGACCAAGGAGTGACATTAACTTTCTTAGCATCGTCACCCCCATCGATTTTCACGTAATTTACTTTCTAAAAAGCTGAGCGATTGGTACGAGATGTCCCCATTCAATGGCTTTATTGTTAAACCAATTACGCTGCACAGTAGGCCTGGCCGCTTTAATGCTTTTAATACATCTCCGATGTACTGCAAGCATTAATAATGACAAGAACAATGATAGATGTAGTCCATTCTATCATTGTCCAGGATTCTTTCAATGAATTGCTGTGTATGTGTAGACTATACTAGACTAGACTAGATCCGCTAGGTGGTGCTAGTGAATCTTAGCCATTCTAAGCTTCTGTATCTCGAGAATCAGACCACTAAGAAGAATTTCGTCTTCGGAAAAGTTGATCAGAATAACAAGTGCTTGTTGATTCTATCCGAGGTAAATCAGCCTAGGGCTGAAAGCCTCGTAAATAAAGCTAATAATAATAAGAATAATAATAATAGTTGATTCGATGTTTATCCGCTAGGTGACGCTAGTGGGTTTGAGAAATTATGAACTGCTGTATCTCGAGAGCAGGGATGCCATATATACAGATTTATCTGTATTATACAGATTTTTGAGCATCCCTACAGATTTCGTTTTATATGAAATACAGATTTTTGAGCTAGAGGAGCTATTTTATTTTTGTATGGGATACAAATTTTTCACCCAAATTTTGTATGGGATACAGATTTTTGGAAATAGCGATACAGATTTTCCAAAAAATTATCTGGCATTCCTGTTCGAGAGTCAGACCATATAGAAGAAATTCGTCTTCGGCAACGTTAACCAGGACATCAATAGCTATCCGACAATGAACTAGTTGACTCTGAATATATCCGCTGGCCGTCGCCATTAGGTCATATTTTAAATTCCTATATCTCGAAGCTTTCAAATTATCCTTGCATTGTTCCGTCGTGCATTGCTGCATTATTGGTTTATCGCTGCATTTTGCATTGGTGCGACGTTACATTGCTGCATGTATCCTGTAGAAAGATTTAAAAGTTTTTTTTTTCATTCCATGAAATAGAACCTTATAACAGTCATACCCTAACCAAGGTTGGATACATAATAGTATACCTTCTGCAATTTCCAAAGAGATGCACCATGCTAAATGAAATATTCTACATATGCATTGATACATTAACCTTCAAGGACTTAAAATTTTCCTTCCAGGTGATTCTAGAATTTTCTTGATTGGATATAAAAAACTGCTATATTAGGAACGTGGCTAGCCACGTGGGGACTGCAAGTTGTCAATAAAAATGTAAATAAAGCGTCGCACAGTGTGTTAACTGTTGAAAATACTTGGCAAATATTGTTTGCGACACAGATTTTGAAATGCCTTTGAGTATTTCTTACCGATGAACCGAATGACTAATGAAATTTATGAGAAAATAAAAAAAAAATATTGGTCACGTTAGATGATTCAGTTTTGAAGAAGTTTTCATGCGTTTCATTGGCCAAGGCATAGACCACTGTGCACTGCTGGTTTGTTTGGCTTGAGTTGGTGGATGGGAGAGGGATTTGAACGAGAGACAAAAGTATTGTTATGATTCCCAGCAACCTTCACCTTAAGCTTATTCTTTACTTAATCAACTTTCTAAGAAATCATCTTTTTCTCTGTTACCCGAAGAAATTTCCAAAAAACTTTGATTGTCCGTAAAATTTGACAAAAAAGTTTTCAAAGAAATTTCCAAGAAACCAAGAAATTCATTCGATGAAGGTCTTCTCAAAGGAATTACAGATCTCCGAAAAAAAATCCAATAAATAGCCGAAGAAGTTCTGACTTCTTCAAAAGAATTTCCGGAGACATTAGCGAAGAAATTGCCGCACGAATTGCAAAAAGTATTGCTGAGGAACTCTCGATTGGATTGTACGAGTTTGTAGGAATTGCAGCAGGAATTCAACAAAGTATTTTGTGTATTCTGTAAGAAACATTTAATAAAATAAGGGAAGATTGCCCGAAAAAACGGTATTCTGAATGGCGTTGGTAAATAAACTGCGGAAGGAATCACAGAAAACATACCGGCAAAAAAATCTTATTATAGGGAACTGCCGAAGAAATTTGCAAACCAAATCAGCGCAGAAATTCCCAGAGCCACTGCCAAAAGAATAGATAGGAAAATCTCGAAAAAAAAATCCGTAAAACTCCAAAGAAAATGTCAAAACAATTGCTGAGGCAATTCCCAAAAATAATGCTTGAGGAATTCTCAAGAGATTAGAAAAGAAACTACCGTAACAACTTCCGAAGGGTTTGTTGGTAAACTTTCCAAAATAATTACCTAACGAAATTTTTAAAGCGGTTTTCAAATAAATTTTCGGTGATATTTTCAGAGGATGCATCGAAAGATTTTCTGAAGAAAGTTCAGAAATGGGATTCAAGAGAATTACCAAAATAATTGCTGCATAAATTACCAATGGTGATATTGAAGAATTTCCCAAAACATGCACAAATATTTCCTATGTATATAGCCTAATATAAAAAAATAATACAGTCGAGCGGGGAACGACACTAGTTTTTCCTAGCCATAAAGCCTTAAAAAACAGAAAAAAGATCAAAAAAGTCGCTAAAGCCCGCAAAAGTTTAGCGGGTTTTTTCGTCTTTTTTTTGGGGGGTTTTCGGCTCAGCAAAACTAGTGTCGCTACCCCTGCAGTCGAGAGAGTTTTGTGCATAAATTAAGCCAACACTATAAATGAATGAACCTAATTCAAGAGAAAGGGTTTTTATCCTGGAGGTTTGAGATGAGACCATTGGGTTTTCCTGGTGTTTCAGGGGAGCCTTTATTGAGGAGGTATCAGGGGTTTTCAGGGGTGTATTGTGGGGCTACAGGGGAATATAAGAGGGCTTAAGATTGTTTCAGGCGGTTTTTCATGACTCAGAGGGAAATTAATACGGGGTTGTGATTTGTCTGAGAAGGATTAAGGCGTTGTCGGAGCCATTTGAAAAGTTTTAGGGATTCAGTGAAATCCATTCAAGAAGCATCTTTTAGTCATATGGACTAGAAGGGTTCCTTAGAACTATCATAAAACAAAACTATAAGGTATGAAGGTTTTATGATGGTTTAATAAAACCTCAAAAGACTAATTGGTCAGCAAAATGTAACTTGGGCAGCGCCTGGAACTGGAACTCCCCCTGAAAAACCATGAAGCGCCTCTGGCACCCTCTTAACTCTCTTAGGCCCTCGACCCAAAGACCCCCAAGGACGCCACTTGCACCCTCTGGAGAACTCTTGAGACCCACAGAGGCCCACTTAAACGCCCATAAGACCCCCTGGAAGCCCCTTGAAGACTCTTGAGACCTCTTCGACACCCTTGAGACGCCTTCGAAAGTCCCTGAGATGCACTAGAATCTCACTGAGATCCCGTATATGCCTCTGAAATCCTCTGAAGACCCCCTGGAACCCTTATGGGTTCATCTGAAACACCTCTGAGATCGCCTGGTAACTTCCTGACATCCTCTGACACCTCCTCAACCTTGCTTTGCTCTTCCCTATAATAACAACTGGGACAACCTTATTTCCATGTACATTACACTGTGCAACATGTTTGATTTCATGAAAAGTATACTCAATTTCGACCTCAGTTTTTGAAAGTAACAACAAAACAATGTTCGGGTTTTGCCAATTTACTTCAAAATTTTGGTTGATGTCACTATCAAGTACATATTTACCGAAAATTGTTGAACTAGGTCAATCTGAAACTATACTGCTTATTTCTGCATTGTAGGTCTTAACAATTGGTGTTGTGATGTTGACAAAATTGTCTTTTCATACACACAAACTTCCTTGATCAAAAACCAGCTTCTCAGAAATCATTCTTCCCATCATTGCGGCCAAATTACTTTTTACTACCTCAGAGCCCTGGAGCCGGATGCTTTTTTTTTCTCCCCCCTGTTGATGAATCAAACCCGATTATTTTTATTGCTGCCCGTTTTGGACACAAAAACATTCCCAATCTTACCTACCCCCGGCCACCAGAACAAAAACACACACCTTCGCCCGTGCAAAGATACTACACAGACCAATACCCACTAATTCGGTATTCCTGTTCTTTCGTTTTTTTTCGTCGATGGAGTGCCCGTGGCTCATCTCAACTCACGCGCCGAATTCTCCTGCCTCAACTTACTATAGATAGCTATAGGTAGGTACCATTCCATTCGTTTCGGCAAAGAACTCTCATTGCGACGATGACGACGACGGTGTGGTGGTGCTGATTGCAAACATCAACACTCAGCCAAAGCCAGAGAGAACAGCGCAGCGCAGCAACGAAAACAAGCCAGCAGTTTGTTGAACTTGGTCGATTCGATTCTTGTTTCTTTGGGCTAAAGGTATTCACGCAAAAGTGGGGCAAAATGCAGCATCCGAGTGCTTCGATAATGGAAAATTTTCAATGAAGTATAGTAAACTGCAAAACAGTTACTTTGTTAAGGCATAAGGTCATCTGTAATTCTGACTCTAATCATTATGCCGAAACACAACGTGGAATATTAGTTCAGAATAAGAAAAAAACATCAAAACTTGAGGTTCTGATCCAATTTTACAAATATAAATATGGAATGAGCTCACCAATAAAAAACGTAGAACATCTCGATCGGTAAAACGTTGTAAAACGAAAAAAATCAATATATTCTATCGTCATGACAAATTACACCCGAATCTTTTTTTACACGGGTCGGTTTTTTTTTGCTATAACTCAGCCAATTTTGAATCTATTCTCATGAAATGTTATACACATGTAGGCACGATTAGTACTGAATTTACTATTATTACTAAAGCTAATCGGCCTGAGGCTGAAAGTCTTTATAATAAGGGGATTGAACTGAAGCTAGTCGGGTGTACTATGCATGGAACATTACAAATGTTTGGAAAAAAGAACAGATTAAGGTGCAATATTTTTTCCTGCAATAGTTTATCTCAAGAGTGCATTTTGAACCGTCTTCCTCCATTACTTACATCACTACGGAGTGCAAAGTCGTACCCCGAAACGTGCAATTGCGACGCAGAATTTCTGGCCACGACTTTTTGAATCTGGGAATAAAGACAATGGCGAAAATAGTGATGTAATCGAAGTTCCCGAGAGACAATCCCAGCAAGGCAGAATAATAAAAAAAAAGCTTTTGGGAACTGGTAGCTTCTTATAGGGAAATCATGAAAAGTCATTCAAATATCGGAGTGCTGGGAAAATCTTCATAGTATATTAGAGCGACACTATGTAATTCAGTGGTGCTCATCCTGCGGCCCGCGGGCCGCATGCGGCCCTCCAAGCCTTAAGATGCGGCCGGCGGAGTACTTTGAGACGAATCGAAATTTTTGAACGATTATTTGAAATAACTCGTCAAACTTATTAAGAAATCAAACAAACAAAAAATTGCTGATCAATTATCACAGTGTTGAACACGAATTAAATAATAAATAAACAAAAAGAACAATCCGTTCTGGTAAGATTCCAAATCGCAACTCCGAAATATTTCGGCATTTCAGTTAAGTCACGAAGCCAGCTTATAGTCATTTATAAGTGGTACGAATCAAATGAAAGTTTGTTAAAAATGAAATCTTGAATCATTTAATAATTAGTTGCAATTTTAAAGCGTAGTCAATGCAACGCTGAGCAAATATTTCACATTTCGTCTTTCCGAAGAACATAAAAAAACAAAGCACGAAGTTTTTGACAAAATTCTCAACAAATCTCAACTTGGTTGCCAATATTGTTTAATTTAAACTGTTTGTTTAAATTTCTTTTATAAGACTCACACATTTTTCGAAACAAAATTTACGAATCCAATTTGAATTGTCCAAGCGAAACTCCTGAACGAACTTAAAGAAAAAAAATCTCAGGCGCCTGTGCCCTTTTGGAGAAACTTTTGGATACATTTTTGGAGAAACTCCAGGAAACACTATTGGAGAAAAAATTTAAGCAACTTTAAGCGAAATATATGGAGAAACTCAAATCATTCTAGAGAAAATAAACCTGAAGAAACTCAATGAGAAAGTTGTGGCGATACTGCATGGAAATTATAGGAGCATCTCCTAGAAAAATGTTCTGATGCCACTCTAACAGAAATTTCTTAAACAACTTTAGAATAAATTCCTAGAGCAACAAAAAGAGAATTTTCAGGAGTAACTACAAACAAGATTCCAGGACCAACTGCATCAAGACACAAAAGATGCTTGGAACGCCTGAGGTAAATTTGAACAATAAATTTGAGGCAACTTTAGAAGATAATGTTGAAGAAACTTCCGGAAACAATTGGTAAAAACCTAACTTTTGAAGAAATTTAATGATTTAGTATTTCATCAACTTTAGAAGAGACTTATGGAAAGAATTTACTAAAATCTTAAAGAAACTCCTGGAAATTTTTTTGGAAAAATCCAGAAGCTATTCTAGGAGAAATTCTTGGAAACGATTAATGAGGAAATCCTGAAGTAACTCTAGGGCAGTTCCAAAGGCAAATCTAAGAGGAGTTCTTGGAGGTGTTCCAAGAGAATTCTAGAAAAACTAAAAGAAATTTCAAGAAATTTCTCGAAAACCTTCTGGAGCAACTCCACAAGAAATTTCAGGAGAAAATCCAGCAAACCTTTTTGGAGCGATTCAAAAGAAATTCTTGTAAAAGCTGCTTGACAAGTTCTTGAATTGGCTTCAAGGCAATTCTAGGGGCAACTTCTAAATTGTTTGTTTGAATTTCAATTTGAAGCTCAAACGTTTTTCTCAACCAAACTTTTGAATCTAAATTGAACTCTAAGAAGGGCAATAGATTATAAAGTTTGACCCTTACACAAGTTCTGAACAGTTCAGATTTTTAATAAATACCTATGCTTTAGAATTGTTCTTTTTGTTGTTTTTGTGCATCGATGTTTTATGCGGCCCGCAGGTCGATCCCGAATTGCAATTTGGCCCGCGGTATCCTCCAGCCTGAGCACCACTGATGTAATTTAAAAATAATCGTTTCTTGTTTGCCTCTTCTATGTATAGTAGACTAGTAGAGCTTCCCTTATTTTGAAAATAAAACAACTTTGTTGAAAATTTTACATTGAAAAATGATCATTGTTACTTAAAACGAAGTTCTTCTACAGCTTAATGGAAGAAGCTTTTGAAGGGCTTCTGAGAAGATGCTCTTCTAAAGCTTCTGAAAAAAAGTTCTTCCCGGACTTTGGCAAAATAAAGCTCTTCCTGGGATTCTAGAATGAAGCTCTTCTAGGGCTTCTGGAAAAAAGCTCTTCCATGCCTTCCGGAAAGAAGCTCGCCAGAGCCTCTGGAATTAAGCTCTTCCAGGGCTTTTGAATAAAGCTCTTCCGGAGCTTCTGGAATGAAGCTCTTACAGCCAGCGCTTCTGGAAACAAACTCTTTCAAAAAAAAGATCTTCAGGGGCTTCTGGAAAAAAGCTCTTCCAGGGCTTCTGGTAAGAAGCTCTTCCAGACTTCGGGAAATAAGCTTTTTCAGGGCTTCTGGACAGAAGCTCTTCCAGGGCTTCAAGAAAAAAGCTCTTGCAGGGCTTCTAGAAAGAAGTTCTTCCATGGCTTCTGGAAAAATGCTGTTCCAGGGCTTCTGTAAAAAGGCTCTTCTAGGGTTACTGGAAAGCTTTCTCAGGGCTTCTGAAAAAAAAGCTCTCTCAGGGCTTCTGAAAAAAAGCTCTCCCAGGGCTTCTGAATAGAAACTCTCCTAGGGCTTCTGAAAAGAAAGCTTTCTCAGGGCTTCCGGAAAGAAACGCTCTCAGGGCTTCTGGAAAGAAGCTCTTCCAGGGCTTCTTGGGAAGAAGCTCTTCCAGGGCTTCTTGGGAAGAAGCCCTTCCAGGGCTTCTTGGAAAGAAGCTCTTCCAGGGCTTCTTGGAAAGAAGCTCTTCCAGGGCTTCTTGGAAAGAAGCTCTTCCAGGGCTTCTTGGAAAGAAGCTCTTCCAGGGCTTCTTGGAAAGAAGCTCTTCCAGGGCTTCTTGGAAAGAAGCTCTTCCAGGGCTTCTTGGAAAGAAGCTCTTCCAGGGCTTCTTGGAAAGAAGCTCTTCCAGGGCTTCTTGGAAAGAAGCTCTTCCAGGGCTTCTTGGAAAGAAGCTCTTCCAGGGCTTCTTGGAAAGAAGCTCTTCCAGGGCTTCTTGGAAAGAAGCTCTTCCAGGGCTTCTTGGAAAGAAGCTCTTCCAGGGCTTCTTGGAAAGAAGCTCTTCCAGGGCTTCTTGGAAAGAAGCTCTTCCAGGGCTTCTTGGAAAGAAGCTCTTCCAGGGCTTCTTGGAAAGAAGCTCTTCCAGGGCTTCTTGGAAAGAAGCTCTTCCAGGGCTTCTTGGGAAGAAGTTTTTCCAGGGCTTCTTGGGAAGAAGTACTTCTAGGGCTGGGAAGAAGCCCTTCCAGGGTTTCTTAGGAAGAAGCTCTTCCAGGGTTTCTTGGGAAGAAGCTCTTTCAGGGTTTCTTGGGAAGAAGCTCTTCCAGGGTTTCTTGGGAAGCAGCTCTTCCAGGGCTTCTTGGGAAAAACTCTTCCAGGGCTTCCGCAAAGAAGCTCTTCCAGGGCTTCTGCAAAGAAGCTCTTCCAGGGCTTCTGCAAAGAAGCTCTTCCAGGGCTTCTACGAAAAGCTCTTCCAGGGCTTCTGGGAAGGAGTATTTCCCGATCTTTTAGGAAGAGGCTCTTCTAGGGCTTCAGAGATTTTGATAAGAGTTTTATTCGAAATCTTTCATAGCGTGTATCTTTCATTGTCTATCTATACTCAACTTATGTCTTGTCGTCGATCAATTCATATTGAGATAACCAAACGGGACTAATCAATCCAAACACTGCAGCTGATTGGTACCTATACATATCATCTCGCGCCACATGCATGGGAAACCGAACCGATCTGTCAGCGTCTACATCAGGGTAGATGACCGATAAACCGACTGATGAACAACGGCCAGAAATAGTCATCATCGCCATAAACACCCATCCGCGCGGCGCAGCGTAGTCACATTTCGCAGGGTTCAATTTTTTGTTCGCCCATAAAGATTGAAGTTAATTAAACATACATATAGCGGCAGCTGCTCCCGGCCGCCGCGCATCGGTGCAATGTAAGCTGAACAGCTCTTACGAACGTCATCGCCAATGCACTGGTGCTGCTGTAGCAATGCACTGCACTTGATTGATAATGATAAGCGGTTTATGTGCAGCTCCTCCGTAGAGCGAGAGCCATCAGCGCTGCAGCTGCGTTGCATTTGGGGCCCCCACCATACCAGTCAGTGTGTCTCTTTAGAGAGTTGCTGCAACTCCGCTGCGATTGTAGGTCGCACTTGATTGGCAGCTTCTCCACTTAGCGCCGCCGCCGGTCGGTCGGTCGTCGCGGCTTCAAGTACTACTGATGGAATGGAAAATTGATAAAAAAAGTGCTTTCATTGAATAACAAAAGGAATAACAAGCAGAAAGAAATGGCGAGACAGCTTTATCAGTTTGCTGGTAAACAAGGTCCAGCCGCCGATGATAGGCCTTTCAGTGCAGGGTGTGCGATTTTGTGAATAAATTGCGATAAAAGTTGGATGTTTGAACTCAAATGCTTAGGTATTCCACAGTTTTTAGGTGATGTGATGCTCTTCTTTTAAAAAATAAGAAATGTAAGAAATAGTAAACAGATAAAAACATGCTTTCTGAAGACCGAAATGATAAAAGATGTTTCGATCGAATGATATTGCTGCATTGAACAAAATTCACAAATGAGCATCCATAAACTTCATCTAAATGACCGGATGTTTTTGTTTTGCACTTAATTGATGCAAGCTCGAACTTCTCAATATCAGAATGTTATTAATTTCTCTAGCTCTCCTTCTTTTGCGCCAATAGTCTTTGATCCGGTTCAAACCTAGCCTCCAGCATGCACCCATCTCCCGGATCTACTTCACCTAACCATCTGAATTGAAAACACGAGAAACGCAAAAAAAAATCGCAAGTCAATAATCTTTTGAACTTGTTTTCTCCTCCACGAGTCGATAATTTGGTTGGCCACGCACGGTACGTGCGGACTTCCCCCCGGTGGTGTCGTCCGTTCAAAGTCAAGAACCAATCTGGATTTGGCAGATCCCCCTGGATTGATGATGGTGTCTTACTCTCTGTAAGAATGGGTTTGACATAGACCTCAAGTCGCTAACTGAGAAGGAGGAATTCGGGAAATTCAAATGCTCGAATTTCGGTGGCAACCGTAATTCAAACTTTCAGGATTACTTTACCTGCAAAAAAGTTGCTAAATTATGTGTCCGGCAGATGAATGGAAACTTTTATCGTTACCGTAACTTTTTTTCTACCTTTCAAGTTTATGTATTGATTCTATCTTCCTTAGAAGATGATCCAAATCGTAAGAAACGTTGGATTATAAATCCTCTAAGAATTTAAACAAGCCGTATATCAGCATATCTACATTCTATCTGCATTGCTGCTCCAGCATAGCAGTTTAACTGCTCTCTCTCTCTCTTCTTGGCGTAACGTCCTCATTGGGACAAAGCCTGCTTCTCAGCTGAGTGTTCTATGAGCACTTCCACAGTTATTAACTGAGAGCTTCCTCTGCCAATGACCATTTTGCATGCGTATATCGTGTGGCAGGCACGAAGATACTCTATGCCCAAGGAAGTCAAGGAAACTCTCTTAAATCAGCAAATGAACTACTACAGACACTTTGACAGATGTTGTGCAGCATTTGAAAAGCACGATCTTTTGGGACTTTAAGCAAACAAATACTGTTCAGCATATCCGAAATTGCAAAAAAGATTTCTTGTTGAAACACAGAGTTTAAAAAAGTGAAAAGGGAGAGATGTTCAGATATATTTCAAGGAATTGGTCTAAAAACATGTTTTTATTATATCAGATGTATAACAAGGCCAATTGTAATAAATTTGAATGTAAGATGATCATTCTTATTCTTATATCAACATTTTAACAAACTTAGTTATCGATACAAAAAGCAATTTATAACAAACTAGCGGTCCTTGCAAACGTCGTTCTGCCTGTCAACTGTTTTTTTTTTGACATGCAGCTCTGTAGAAAAATGTCCCGCAAAATGTAATTTCAAACTTTCTCGTTTTCGGTGCGTTCCCGGTCGATTTTCTCACTTATTTGTGCAAAAACCGGTTAAAGCGCCGGCCTAGCGAATACGGAGTCGTGGGTTCGAATCCCACCAGATCGCGATTTTTTTTCACAAATTTCATCTCTCAATTTGTTAATTAGCAACATTTCGTGCCTTCTAATTACAAGTTTTTCCAGTATGTTTCAGACATACCAGCAAATCTGGTAAAATGCCAGTAAAATGGGCAATATGTACCATTGTGCCGAGAAGTACTGTCAGGAATTGTTTCTGGAGATTTGCAAAGTATTTCTTGTAACTCTTCTATTAGGAATTCCACCAGGCATCTCTTCAAGAGTGTTCTTCTCGACGATTCCTACTTGAATTTTCCATATTATTCCTCCAGGAAAACATTCACATATTTACTCCATAAGTCTAAGAAAGATTACCCCTGAAATTTCTCTAGGGATCACGATTACAGTTCCTCAAGAAATTCCTTCTGCAATTCATCCAATGATCTTATACACGAAATCCATCGGAAATTCCTTCAACGATACATTTAAAAAAAAAAATATTCAAGAATTTCTCCAGAAATTCTCACAAGAATTGCATCAAGAATTTCGGCTAAAAACCAATCAGAAACTCCTCCACGCATTTTTTCGGTTAATCCTTTCAGGAAACTTCCAGGAATAACTCCAATTACTTCACGAATTCCTCCGATAATTCAATCAGAACCCCCAACCCATTTTCAGATTTCACCAGGAATATCTGCGAAAATTTGTTTGGAAATGCCACCAACTCCTTCAAAAATTATTCCAATTCCTTATAGATTCCTTCAAATGTTTTTTGCTGTTATTTTTCTATTCAGAATTCCTTCCAAAGTAATGTTTAATACATTCCTTCACGGATTCTGCCAAGAATTCTTCCAAGGATACATTCTAGTAATTTTACAACTGTTCCTTGAGAAATCTCTATAAGCGATTTCTTCAAGAATCCTTCAAATATACATCCATAGATCCTGTGGAATATTTTTCAAAATCTATTTCATCATCTATTTAACCAAGATACAAATTTCTCCAAAAAGTTTCTGGAAATTCTTCCATGGTTGCTTTCAAGAGTTGCACCAAAGATATTATCAGTAATCTCTGTAGGTTTGCAAAAATTCCTTCAAAGATTTTTTTTCGGAACTCCTTCAAGATTTCTAACAGAATTTCCTGCATGAATCCATCAGATGTTTTCACTTTTCGACGTTTTCGACTTTCCGATGCTTTGTCTTTTCGACGTTTTAGTGTTTAACGTTTTGTATTTCGACGGAATTTTTGGATGAATTTCTGAAGGTATTCATGGAGAAGTTTCTAAAGGAATTCTTAGAGGAATTCCTGAGGCATTTCATAGCAATGCCTGAGGTAAAGTCCATACTGAAGAAATCACTGGGAGAATTTAGGAAGCATTTTTTTTTTTTGAAAAATTCCTGGAATGATACAAGAGAAAATTTCAAAGAAATCCATCGAGGTGTTCCTGACAGTTACCTAAAGGAAGTTCCTGAAAGAATCATCGGTTCAAGGATTACCTCAAGCATTACCATGAAATGCTTCAGGAATTCCTTCAAGTATTTTTTTTAGGAAATTCTCTATTAGTACCTTCAGAAATTCTTCCAAAAATTCCTTGACGCAATAATTACTCTACGTATTCCTGCAAGGATTCCTACAGGAGGATTATTTTTTTAAATTCCTCTAAAAATATGTCGAGAAATTTTTGAAAGTATTTCTTTGAGAATTCCGTCAGGAGATGTCCATATACCAGGTGGACAGAAAAGTAGTGGTTTCGAACCTCCTCCCCTCCACCGTAGACAAGCGTGGACTTTTCTTAAACTCCTATCCGCCTCCACCAATGCATGTCCACGTGGACTTCACAAAAAATATAAAAATATACTATTTTTTCTGTTTTTGCAAGAAAGGGAATTTGGAAAGTTTAATTTTGAGATTTTTTGTAAACAATGTCTTGAGTAGGATATGAATTACAAACATTTCAATTGATTTCGCGAAACAAGTTAAACACTGGTATTTATTGCACTAAATATTTGTTCAATCTATGGTTTTGGAGTGGTTTCATAAAAGTGATAAATCTCAGCCACCAAACCATAAATTCGTATGAAAATATATCGATGATAGTTTTTCAGCTGTGTGGCTGTAAAAATACACGTTTTATTACAAAACCAAAGTCTATGATTGCTGTGCAAGTTCAATGATGCACCAGGCACTTTAAATCTTTTTTTTTTCAAATTTTCAAATCGTGGAAATTCAACTGACCCCCCACTCCACTCTACATGGACAAGCGTGGACTTTTCTCGAATCCCCTCCAAGTTGTCTACGTGGTATATGGGACAGCCACTCAACTGGATTGCATCAGTACACTATGGGCCAGAAATCAAAATTTCGCGACAAAAGTCAAAAAAGTTGTTTTTCTCAGATCAATCAATTTTCATATTTGTATGATTATTTGGGCTATGTTTGATTATATACCGACTAATTTTTTCGATTTGTAACAAAATTGTATCGTTTTTTGTATGGATAAACTTCTTATAAGCGAAAATTCTCGATTTTAACCAATATGAGGAAAAATGTTATTTTTGGTGAAAAATGTGCCCAACAAGTATAACGCATGCATTTCCTAAGAGTAAATATAGTGTATTTTGCATATTTGGTGCATAAATTGCGATGCTTTTAAGTTTAAAAAGAAAATTTTACAATATTTACTCAAATTTTACGGGTTATTTGCCAATGTGTTCCAAAAGTAGGAGTATTCGACCGTATTCGACATGCAACTGGTCTAGGATGCTAGTTTGGACTCTTCTTTTTCGAATACTTCCGGACTTTTTTGCGGGAGTTTGCGGGAAACCAAGTTAGAGTGATTTTTGTGCTTGCTTTAATTTTACAATATTTCACGCTAGGCTTCAATAATTATCTACTCTTGCCATTACGACGCAATGACTTTATGGCTTGCGAAACAATATACATAGAAACAAACAACTACCATTCTGGAAGATTTTGTTTCAGATATAAATGTGATTATAAGCTTTTAAATCAAGACCACACACTTACTTAATGTGCAAAGTATATCAATCCGTGTGATCAATTAGAATTTAAAATTAACTCAACGTACATACTTATGTACAGATGGATACATTATTAATGAAATTAGGAACAAATCCACAGCTCAAGAGAAATTTTAGTTCACGACCCTTATATGCTACACAAGTGCTTTACCGACTTAGCTACCGAGCCAATCAATGACACGGCATTTTAAATATTTGAAGGAAAATCAAATATGTCTATTTATCGCAAATATATCCATCCCACTTGCACATATGTACGAAGAGCGAGCGTAATTTATTTATTGTTCAATTACCGGCTCCGAGTCATTGAGCCGACTGTTATTTGATTGCCGCTTGGCCGAAAGGGTCATTTGGCCGAACGCCATTTGGCTGAATGCCGTTTGGCTGAAGAAGAAACGATCGTGCCACTGTTCTCCACGTCAATATAAATAATCGCCTATGATTAAAAGGAGGAAATTCTCTGATAAAATATTGACAGTTTCAACGCCAACTAACCCCTGAATTGTAAAACTAGAAAGAATAGTCAATGATTGGAGGAAGGAAAAAGGAATAATTAATGATGATCAAATTGGCAGCTGGAATGTGAAAAGAGGTCTCTGAATTATTTTGAACATAATTCGGCCAAGCGACATTCGGCCAAATGCCGGACATCTGAAATACTTGAGCAGCGGATTTGTTCACCAAAATCTTATCCCTGTATACATAAATTGAGCTTATTAAAAATCATAAATTCGTTTGGTCAATTGATGTACCGAAACTTTGCACTTTGAGTAAGTGTGTGGTATTGATTTAAACGCCTACAATCACAGTCTTACCTGAAACGAAACCTTTGTTGCGTATTGTTTCGCAAGCCATAAAGAGATTGCGTCGTAATGGCAAAAGTGGATGGTTATTGAAGCACAGCGTAAAACATAGTTTTGTAAGATTAACGCATGCACTAAAATTACTCTATCTTGGTTCCCCGCAAATTCCCACAAAAAAAGTCCGGTAGCATGCAAAAAAGAAGAGTGTCAATTAGTTTCCTAGACCAGTTGCATGTCAAACACGGTCGAATACTACTACTTCTTGAACAAATTGGCAAATAAACCGTAAAATTTGAGTAAATATTGTAAAATTTTAATTTAAACTTAAAGATATCGCAATTTGTGCATCAAATATGCAAAATATACTAAACTTACTGGATATCTTTTTCTTTTTCTTTAAGGCTTGACGTCCCCACTGGGACTTGGCCTGCCTCGATTCAACTTAGTGTTCTTTGAGCACTTCCACAGTTATTAATTGAAGGGCTTTTTTTGCCTGCCATTTCATGAATTTGTATATTGTGAGGAAAGTACAATGATACACTATGCCCAGGGAGTCGAGAAATTTTTCCCGACCGGAACCGAGTATCAAACCCGCCGACTCCAGATTGGCGATCCATAGCCCTAACCACTAGGCTAACTGGAGACCCGCTGTTAGGAAATGTAGGCGTTATATATGTTGGGCACATTGTTCACCACAAATAACATTTTTCTTGATATTGGTTAAAATTGAGAATTTCCGCTAACAAGAAGTTTCTCCATACAAAAAACGATACAAGTTTGATACAAAAAAATTAGTCGGCATACAATCAAACATAGCCCAAATAATCATACATATATAAAATTAGATTTATCTAAAAAAACAACTTTTTTGAATTTTGTCGCGAAATTTTGATTTCTGGCCTATAGTGCAGTATTTCCTTCACACGTTCGTTCAGAAACTTCGCCAAGGCTTCTTTCAAGAATTCCATCAGGGATATCTGCAGGATGCTCCATGGCATTATTAAGTATTCCCACCAAAGGTGCCTTCAGAAATGTCTCCAATAACTTTTTCAAGGATTCCTTTAGGAACTTTTGCGTAAATGATGTCGAGAACTAAACCAGGAATGAAGAAATTCTTGAAGTACAGGTCGGACTCGATTATCCGGGTGACTCCGAAATTATTTCACCCCGGATAATCGAATCACCCGGATAATCGAGCCATGCTTCTTTTCTTTTATTTTTGATGTTCTTCAATCAAAAACTGTTCGTTAAACATAGAAGCTAACATACATAACGTTGTAGTTCCTAAACTCAACGTCTGGTATTATTACAACCATGTTTTTTAAAAATGAAATTTTAGCTGAAAAATGTGCAAAAATAAAAACAATTTACAAATAGGCTAACTCCTATTTACAGGTGTTGTATTTGATGTTTATCACATTTTTTGACATATTGTGATCTAAAAATTTGTAAACAAAGCAAAAACAAACTTTTCCCCGGATAATCGAGCCATTTTTCCCGGATAATCGAGCCCCGGATAATCGGGCCCCCGGTTAATTGAACCCCCGGATAATCGAGTCCGACCTGTATTATCTAAAGGAGCCCATGAGCGATTCCAAGCAACAGCATCAAAATTAAGGAAAATTTTTAATTCATGATTTTCTATTGAACTGAAACTTTGCACAGTTTTTCAGTTCCATCTAAATCGCCATTTTTCGATATCAAATTTTTATTTAGAGCCACGACTAACTTTTCAAAAGGGTGTATGTGAAAATGGTTCAAAAATATTCAAAAATATGCACAGCAAAAACGGATTGTTCGATTGTTATGAATTTTTCAGCAAAGTTAGATAGCTAAATGGTGATTTCTAAGAAAATATACACTGTGAAAAAAAATCTATTTTATCATTGAAAAACATCATTTTTGTCACAAAAACTCAAATATCTCAAAACCCTATCTTTTTACCAACTTGAATTTTTTAGGAAAAACGGTCCATTGTATTAGCAATCTACCATAAAAATTTGGTGATGGTAAACTAATAAACAAAAAAGTTATAACATTTCAAAAATTTCACAATTTTTACATTTAGTAAAAAAAATTTTTCTGTGTAAATTATTTCGGCCGGGAATCGCGATTTGATGCTGATTTTATTGTTCAGCAAAGTTAGATAACTAAATGGCGATTCCTAAGAAAATATACACTGTGAAAAAAATCTTTTTTAACATTAAAAAATATCATTTTTGTCACAAAAACTCAAATATCTCAAAACCCTATCTTTTTACCAACGTAATTTTTTAGAGAAAACGGTCCATTGTATTAGCAATCTACCATGAAAATAAACAAAAAAGTTATGACAATTCAAACATTTCACAATTTTCACATTTAGTAATAATTTTTTTTAGTGTAAATTATTTCGGCCGGAAATTGAAGTTTGATGCTGATTTTATTGTTAATGGCCTTGCGTGAGTAAAACAAGTTGTTTTTATTATATATTATATATACATATAATATAATATACTATGTACCGTAATGTTCCGATTTTATCACGCCCTCCGCGCATTAGTCGTTTATTCATTAATTTGCTGTTACATTTGAGGACAAGTGTTTTCCCTCTTCTTCAAGATGAATGTTGAAAGCGTGTTTTGCAACGTTAAAAATATTGAAATGGGTATAGATGTTGAAGAATATTACAGGGCATTTTTGAAAAGGGGCGTAATTAAATTGTTTAAACAGATGTCGCTGATGGCAATTTCTCAGTTGTTGTCGTTTTCGAACTTCCTGCGCCCTGCTTTACCGATGATATACAGATGGCTCGTTTGTCAAATTCTAGACGGCAGGACGTGCAAATGCGTAATTTTGTACACAATGTGGACATTTGGGCATAACCAGTCTCTTTCAGTTTATCTATGGTGCTTTCGGTGAGATTTCGTAACTCTTTTGAACATTTTTTTTCATCAAACGGTCTACAAGAGAGCGTTGAGTTGAAGACCTTTGAGAAAGCGACTGTTCATCTTGTTCGTTAGATTATAATAAACAAAATCACTTATTAATTTTAACTTACTTGTTTGGTGTTGGTGGCTGAAGAAAAAAAATACTATACAATTTTTAATATTCATAGCGGTAGTATTTTTTTGTTTTTTTCGTGAGCATTGTCAGGTATGTATACAGACAAACAAACGTAACACTGGCGAAATTTTCATTGACCACGCCTTCAACGATCATTTTGAATCTTGGTTGTGGCTTTCATAACAAGAAGAGCGCCCATCGTTTTTCTTTGCGTTTGACGTTTCACACTAGCGCCTTCTGATGACGATATTGCACAACGCAGTGTTTCGTGAAACATTTCCACCAGGTGGTGATAGTGTGAACTGGGCGATGAATTTTCACTAAAATTGTTCTAGGCGTTTCGTCTGTTTGTCTGTGGTATGTACCTCTTATGCATTTGTTGTTGTTGAAGTTACTCGCATTCTTCCGATCATAAAGTCTGTTCTCTACACACTTAATTTTGATTACCGCACGGTGTGTCTGGTATAAGAAATTTATTACAAAAAAATAGGCATCGCTAATTTTTACGTTACGTGAAAGTTGACGCTACTAGCTTTCATTCAAGCCCAACATCGAAATATTCCATCGGGGGAACTTTTTCATACAAAACTTGGGTATGTTTGTTAAGTAGAAATAGGGATTAATTTGGAACCGTTCATTTTGTATGGGGAAAAACAGTATTCTGAAAAAGTTGTTCGAGATCCCTCGGTGGATTTTTTTGAGGGACCGTGCAAATGAAAGCTGGAAGTCTCTATTTTTGAATAGCGAAAAATTTGGCGATGCCCAATTTTTTGTTATAAACCTTTCCCATACACACGCCGTGTACCGAGTTCGGTAATTTTTTGACGAGATTAAAACTGCTGAGCACCGAACTCGTTCAGCAAAAATGCAGTGTTTACCTTTTCCATACGATTTTGACAGTTGTTTTACTGAGCCTCAGTAAAATCGATTACCGAAACTACCGAGATCGTACTGCTGTTATAATCTCGTCAAAAAAGTACCGAACAGGCAATTCAGAAATAAGTGTGTAAGAGGGATTTTTTTTGCGGATAAACTAGACGTATACGCGTATAAAAAAACTTTTATTATACAGCTTTTGTCTTAAAAATAAATTCAATTCCATTTTTCTTATAATCAACAGCTTTTCAACACTATCAAGGGATTTTTTCACCAGTCACGTACAATAAAAAGTATGACAATCTCAATATTTTTGATCACAACACTGGATCGCGTCTAAGTTTCAAATAGATACTATAGTAATTACGAATAATCAAACTAAAGTATCATGAAAACAACTTGTTTAATTCAGGCGGTAGCCTTTACAATAAAATCAGCATCAAAATATAATTCTCGAAATAATTTACACAGAAAAAAATTTTTTTTTGTTACTAAATGTAAAAATTGTGAAATGTTTGAAATGTCATAACTTTTTTGTTTATCAGTTTACCATCACCAAAATTTTATGGTAGATAGCTGATATAATGGGCCATTTCCCCTAAAAAATTGAAGTTGGTAAAAAGATAGGGTTTTGAGATATTTGAGTTTTTGTGACAAATATCATATTTTTTCAAAGTAGAAAAAGAAATTTTTTACAGTGTATATTTTCTAAGGAATCATCATTTAGTTGTCTAACTTTGCTGAAAAATTTATAACAATCGAACAATCCGTTTTTGCTGTACAGCTTTTAGAATATTTTAGAACTATTTTCGCATACACCCTTTTGAAAAGTTAGTCGTGAGTGAATATGAAGGTTTAATATCAAAAAATGGCGATTTATATGAAATTGAAAAACTGTGCAAAGTTTCAGATATTTTTGAAATGGTCGCTCAGGATCGACTGACATGACTCCGTGGAATTCCTCCCATGCATTATTTTTGGAAGCTATCCGTGCAAGACATTCCAAATTCTAAAAGAATCTCTAAAAGATGTTGTGTACGAATTTCTGACATTTTTTTTATGATTTTCTTGATGATTTTTTAAAGTAAATTTACAAGAAGGTGTCCCTGAAAGAATTTCTTTAAGGAGAAACATCAGAGAATACAAATAATGACCGACTTGGACTCCTACTCACGTTTTCAGAAGCACCATCCTTAAAAAATCGTAAACAAATGCGCTTGATTTGGAAAAAAAAACTGCCTCTTTTTGCAAGTGAGCAAAGCCAGATTAAACAAGTGCGGCTTGGTTTGATGTTAAGTTCGTCAGATTTGTGCCTCTAAAGTTTGTATGCAAAATTGCAATGGGATTTCTTGATGTTTCACCTTAACAATCCCTGGGAGGCTTTTTAGGAGCTCGTGAAAGATTTTTGAAATGAATCCTTGGATGGATTTCAGCAAGGTTGCTTGAAAGAATTATAAAAAAATCTGTAGGAGTTTTTTTTTTAAAGCAATTCTTGGAGAAATTTGTAAAGAAATCTCTGGAGGAAAATCTGGATATATTCCTGAAGAAATTATCAGTCGAATTTACAATAAAAGTCATGGGATATTTTCTGAATCAATCCCTAGGGCAGTTTCTATAGCAATACCTGCCGAAAATTTCCAAATGGATATCAACATTTTTTCTTTAAAGAAACCTTGAAGGATTTTTAAGGGGTTGTCGTTTCAGAGAGCGAGCAATGGCGCTTAAACCTAAGCTTTCGAGCCAGGACATGAGGGGCAAATACCTATGTCCCATCCCAGGAAGAGGAAATCCAACGAAGTGACATTAACTTTCTTAGCAACGTCACTCCCAACGTTTTTGCTTCACATTTATGACACGACAGGGAGCGGATGACGGGATGCGCCGTTCCATAGTTTTGTTTAATTGTATTCAATGACTGCACAGTAGGCCTGGCCGCTTCAATGGTCCACTGCACGAATTTATGCTGGTCTGCTCACTCTCACAGAAAATTTGACGTTTGAGAGGTGCCAACACCGCTCAAACGTCAAATTTCGTGTGAGATTAAGCAGACCAGAATAAAGTCGTGCAGTAATCCATACTTGTAATACATCTCCGATGCCTTGCAAGTATTGATAATGACAAGAAAAATGTTAGAGGTTGTAGATTCTATCATTTTCCAGGATTGTTTCAATGAATGGCTGTGTAGGTGTAGACTGGACTAGACTAAAGAATCCCTGAAGGATTTTTTAAATAAATCACAGGAAGATTTATTGACAGAAATTCAGTTTAAAAAAAATCCCTGGAGCAATTTTTAAAGCAAACCACGAAGAAAGTTCTGGAATAAATCCTTGGGAGAATAAATCCTTGGGAGAGAATGCTTGAAAGAATTTCCGAAGGAATTCTCGGAAAAAAAAACTAAAAAAGTTAAAAAAAATAGGATTTTCAAAAAAAAATGCCTGGGGGAATATGTGTTTCTGCACAAATTTCTTACACAACTCTTTTTAAAATTTCTGGAGTAATACTTTGTGAAATTTCTGGAGAAATTGCAAGTTGCTGTGGGAATTTCGGGAGAAATTCTTGGAACAATTTACAAAGTTACCCCAGTACAAATTTTTGAAGGAACTTTTGAAACATTTTCTGAAAAACTTTGAAATAGTTGCTAAAGGTATCGCTGAAAGTATTATTAATCCTTCAGAGCCAGAGTTGAAAATATGATCCCGGAAATGAAATCGAGCATAACAAACGTATTTAAGGCAAGAGAAGATGCGATAGCAGTGGAGAAATTATCCATTTCCAAAGGGTTAAAGTAATCTCTGGATAAATTTCTAAATAAATGTCTAAGGAAATTTCTGAAGGAATCTTTGAACGAATTTTTGAAAGAATCCCTGGAGGAATTTTTGCACAAATTCATGGATAACTTTTTGGAAAAAATTGAGGAATTTCAGAAGTAAATCATGCAAGATGCTTTTAAGGAATTCTTTGTGGAGTTTGTAGAACAGGAGAAAATCCTAAACAAATCCCTGAAGAAAATTTCCAAATAAATCTATGGAAGATTTTTTGAAAGAATCCGTGAGGAAATTTTTGGCCAAATACTCTAATAAATTTCCGAAAGAATTTAATGATAAGATTTTTTAGAAGAATTTCTAAAGACATTTTTGGTAGATTTTCGAAAGCATTCTCCTATACACAGCAAAAAAATTCTTGTGATATCACATCATTTTCGCTGCACAACAGTCGCGTCGTAAAAGTGATGTACAGATTTACATTCTTTTCACGCAGCAAATTAGCCGCCGTTGCTTGAATGTGGGTCTAGTTATCGCTAGAACCGAATTGATAGGCGAATCATATATAAGTAAAATATTGGCATGGATTCGAACACAGATCCGTTGATTGTGAGGCATATCCTTTACCTCTCGGCTATTTCACCCAGTTAAAATGTGGGTGATAAATATGATATTGCTTCTGGGTATCTGCTGGAATGGGTTTGTTGACACTTTCCGGTGCCAACTACGGTGTACATGGTGAGTGTGATAATTGTTGGATAACGATGCAACAGAGTGAAATTACGTTAGAAATTGGATACGTCGCCAGAGATTACGCGCCTGGATATTACAAAACTATTTGCTGTGTAGAGAAATTTCTGAATAAATATAATAAATATGCAGAGGAATTTTTGAAGTAATCCCTGGGCGAATTTCTCAAACGATCTCTGAAATGATTTGTGAAAAACCATGGAGGAATTGGTGAAGCAATTCATGCCAGCTTTCGTAAAAAAAAAATGTTTGTGACACTTTTGGAGGAACTCAAGGAAAATTTTCTGAAATAATCTGTAAGATGATAATTTGATTTGGGAAGTTTTCGGAGACTCGGAGACCGTCGTAATAAAGCTGAATAGGGTATGTGTGCCATCAGTAATCTCATGTTCCCATATTCATCCTATTCGAAAACAAGCGATTACGGCACCGATTGATTCCGTTCTTTTTGTTTTCATGGGTGCTCACTCCTAACAAAAAATACAAAAATAAGAAACAAAATAAACAGCACTTCAATCCTTTGTTTTTCGTGGGATGAAAATGGGAGCCACATGCTTAATAAGGGAACGAATACCCTAGTCTGGATTCTTTTACTTCACCGCAAAATTGCAACAAAAGGCGACCGTGCACATAGCGGTACAAACCTACACTACTCGTACAGAAAGATCGTTCGACAAATACTACAACGCTCTATCAAGTAGTTGTCACGAATCTCTAAATTTCCGAAGGAACAGATTGAAGAATATGTAAAGAATTAGCATAAGTCAAAATTCACGAATAAAAAATAAACTTGAGGAATTTCAAAAGAGATCCCTGGAGGAATTTCTGAAGCAATTCATCAAGGAATTCCAGAGTAGATTCTCGGGAACGTTTTCAAAGGAGTCCCTAAATAAATTTCAGAAACTTTTGTATATTTTTGGGGAATTTATGCAAATAACGTTATTGTGTATGTTAAATGTCCTACCATGCAAATTTTTGGAGACAATAGATTTCGACTGTTTAATCTTTATTTAGCGATAATTACTGGCAAAGTACACTGTAAGGTCACCAACAATGTTCTTGATGAATTAGTGCATACTCTAATGGAGTGTTATCGACGTCATATCTCTAATATTCACCATAATTTCCATCCTTTCCTTAGGTATCCGAAGATCTCCCAAGATTCTGTAAAAGATATTATGAACCTTTCGAATCGTTCCATTCCTCCAAGAAAGGTAAGAGAATACAACGACCCATCATCATCAGCAAGAATCGAACAGAAAATAAGCGAGGAACGATGAAAGGAAATGAAGAGAAAAAAAAAACACACGAAGGAGGAACCTTCTCTTCTCTACTACGCAGTTTGCCAAAGTTACGAAACTCGGCTTGGTTTCGTCGTCGGTCAGCGTAAACAGATTGAATTTCAAATTCGAGCTGGTTCTAGCAAAAGAGAAAGAGATGTTGGTTGGTTGGTTGGTGACGACACCGGGGATAATGAACGTCGAAGATGATGGTGTCCCATCGCTATTTTAAAAACGATGAATTATGATCTTCGGTATTTTAGGTGTCCAACCAGCATAACACAGGGCTTTGTAAGGTTGCTTCCCATTTCTCATGACGGTGTGGGATGCAATTAAAAAATCTTCAAAAAAAAAACGACAGAACAAAGTAAGGGTCGCACTCGGTGTTGCTGCTTCTGCTGCTGCTACCCGTATGACGTGATTTCACAGGAATTCATTTTGTCGACGTTCCCGTCCGGTGGCTGTGTCTATCCATCGGAGCTGCACCGGTTGGTTGATGTACGTCAAACCACGGCGGAGCCGAGATGAAAGCTCATAAGTGATTCCTTGAAAGTATCGGGTTCGAAAATTTAAAGCAAAACATCCGATCGGATTTCATCGAAGGCTATACGTAGGCACGAGATGGATTGCTTCGGTCGAGGAATTCCCATTAAGAGTTCTGTTTTGATTTCGGTAGAACAGATGATCATCGCGCTCGAAGGGTTTAGAGAAACAATTTGATGACATTGTCCAATGAATCTTCTTAGAAAGCTTTGACTGAATGGCGAGCTGCTTCGTAGTCACAGCTATACAGGGGTTTCATCTGATGTCCGTCTATGTAAGCACCGACCAATAACGATCGATTATATTCTTGCACCTCGCCTAACGCCTCATGGCCAATTTGGGATCAAAAACTTATTTATAAATGAGCTATCAAATCATGTAAAAATATTGTAAAAGAACTACAATTTCCTTAAAATATTTATCCCTCGAAATATTGTTTCCGCTAAGACCACGTCTATTTCGGTAAATAAGAGGGTCAAAAGCAATGATTTGTTTATTCGAAAAGTCGGTCAAACTCATCGTGATCCATATTAATTCATGTGTTCGAAGTACTTTCGAGCTGTCGAATGTACTTTGAATTTAAACGAAACACCATCGACACCTCAAAAGTTTTAGTTATCTAAGAAAAATCATCCAGTTTTTGTGTTATCCGAAATACTTCCTCCTAGTATTTTATCAGGGATTTCATGGATTCCTCCAGGAATTCCTTTAGGAATTCCTCAAGCAATACCTTCTCCGGTTCATCCAGCAATCTCTCCTAGGACGCCTCCAAAAACTCTAACTGGTGTACCTCCATGAAATCTTCTAGGGATTCCTCGTGGAATTCGTTTTGATAATCTTGCTGTATTATTTCGGGCAATCGTCTTGGGACGACTCTACTCCATTTGGCAAGATGCCATTTGGCATAACGCCGTTTGGCATAATGCCGTTTGGCATAATGCCATTTGGCATAAAGGCCATTTGGCATAATGCCGTTTGGCATAATGCCGTTTGGCATAATGCCATTTGGCATAATGCCATTTGGCATAAAGGCCATTTGGCATAATGCCGTTTGGCATAATGCCATTTGGCATAATGCCATTTGGCATAAAGGCCATTTGGCATAACACGAAAAATAGCCTTCTTGATAAGAATGTGCTGAGTTCTTGGAGAAATATATGGAAGAACAACCGAAATTACTTTAAGAACCTTTCGAAAGATCCTGCAGGAGTTCCTCGAGAATATCTCCGGAAGTTCCTCAGGAATCGCTCCGGAAATTCCCCGAGGGTTCCACGGGAGTCTCCCAAGGATTTCTCCAGGAGTTCCCTGAAAACTCCTCGAGGAAGTTTTCCCAAGAGTTACTCCCGGAATTTCTCCTGGGATAACTCCAGGAAGATTTTCAGGGATTCCTCCAGGAATTTTCCTAAGAATTTCTCCGGGGATTCCTCCAGCGGTTTCTCTAGAAATTCTTCCAGGAATTCCGTCAGGGATTCCTTCAGAAATACTTTCAGAGATTCCTTCGCGAATTCCTCAATGAACTAATCCAGGAATTCATTCAGGAATTCCTCCAGAGCTCCTTCAGGAATTCATCTAAGATTTCTTCCAACAACTAATCCAGGGCTTTCTTTAGGACACCGCAAAAAAAATTTCCAGAAATTGCTCCAGGGATTCCTCCAGAGTTTCCTCCAGAAATGCTCGCAGAAATTTCTCCGGAAATTCCTTCAGGAAGTCCTCCAGGAATTCCTCTTATAATCTCCAGGAACTCCCCCACGAATTCCTCAAGGAATTCCTTAAAGACACCTGCCTAGAATTCTTCCAAGAATCCAGGAATTCCAAAAACTTCTACTGGACCCTCCTCAAAAATTTCACCAGATAACCTTCCAATTCTGCCAAGAATCCCTTCATGAATTTCACCTGGTTTACCACCAGGTATTCCTTTAATAATTCATTCAAAAAATCCTCCAGAAATTCCTTTATGAATACCTCCTAGATTCTTTAGGAAACCTCCAGAAATTCCTCAATAAAATACTTCTGGAGCAACTCCAGGGATTCTCCGAGAATTCCTTCAAGGATTCCTCCAGGAACTGGTACGAGACTTCTTCCAAAAGACTTCTGGAACTGCTACGAGACTTCTGTCAAAAATTCCTCCAAGAATCCTTCCAGGAATTTGGCCAGGGATTCCTTTATAAATTTCTCTAGGAATACCTCAAGAGATTTTCAATAGAAACTTTCAGAAATCCTTTAGAAATTCGTCTAGAAATGCCTACAGGAATACCTCCAGGAACTCCTCCAAGAATTCCTTCAGGAAAGTCTCAAATTATTCGTCCAGGAAATCCTCCAAGACATCCGCCAAGAACTCCTCCAACAATCCCTTCCAGAATATCCTTCCATGAATTCCTTCAGGAATACCTCCAAGAAATCTTTCAAGAATTCCTCCAAAAATCTCTCTAAGAATTTTTCCAGGAATTCCTTGAAGTATTTTTTTCAGGAATTCCCCCAAGAATTCCTACAAGAATACATCCAGGAATTTCTTGAAGAAATATACAGAGAAACCCCTAGAGGAATTCCTGGAGTACTTTCTGCAAGAATTCATGTAGTAATTTGTGTAGGTATTTTTAATGAAATTTTCAAGGAAATTCTTATAGGAATTCCCGAAGGATTTCCTTGGAATGCTGGAGGAATTTTTAAAGTAATTTTTTTTTTCAATTTTTATTTTCTGGAGGAATTGCTGATGGATTTCTTGGAGTATTTCCTGTAAGAATTCATGGAGTAATTCATGCGAGGAACTCCTAAAATATTAAAGGAACTTCTTAAGAAATTCCTGTAGTAATTCCTACAGCAATTCTTGTAGGAATTTCTGCAGTTATTCCTGGAGGAAATCCTGGAATATTTCTCGTAGAAATGCCTGGGACGCGGAACAACTGGAGGAATTTCTGGTGAAATACCTGTAGTAATTCCTACAGGATTTCTTGCAGGGATTCCTGCAGTTATTCCTCGAGAAATTCCTGGAATATTTCTTGCAGAATATCCTGGGGTATTCCCCGGAACAATTCCCCGACAACTTCCTGTAGTAATTCCAAGAATAATTCCGTGAGAAATTCCTGGAGTAGTTCCTAAAGGAACTCCTGGAGTATTTGTTGGAATAATTTCTGGAATATATCCTGGAGTACATTTAGGAGGAATTCCTGGAGGAATCCCTCGAGGAATGACTGAAGGAAATCCTGGAAGAATTTTAGGAGGAATGCTTGTGAGGAATTCCGGGAAGAACCCCTGTTGGAATTGCTGAAGGTATTCCGGGATAAATTTGTGGAGAAATTTCTGGAGGTATTTCTGGAGGAACCCCTGGAAGAAATTCTGGAGGACACCGTGGAGGAAATTAGATAAATTATTATTAGTTATTCATGGAGAAATTCCTGGAGGTGTTCCTGCAGGAATTTCTGAAGAAATTCCCTGGAGGAACTTCTGGAGTAAAACTCTTGAGGAAACCCTGGAGGAATTTCTGGAAGAATCCCTCGAGGGACTCCTGGAGAAATCCCTGGATTAGTTGTTGGAGAAAATCTTGGATGAATTCCTGAAGGAGCTCTGGAGGAATTCCTGGAGGAATACCTGAATGAATTCCTGATGAGTCCATGGAGAAATCCATTGAGGAAGTCGCGAAGGAATCCCTGGAAATATTTCTGAAGGAAGCTCCCTGGAAGAATTTCTAGAGAAACCGCAGGAGGAATCCCTGGAGAAATTCCTAGGAACATTCCTGGAGGAATCCCTGGAAAACTTCCTGGAGGAATCCCAGGAGAAATTTCGGGAGTAACTCTTGGGAAAACTTCCTTGAGGAGTTTTCAGGGAACTCCTGGAGAAATCCTTGGGGGACTCCCGCGGAATCCTCGGGGAATTTCCAGAGCAATTCCTGAGGAACTTCCGGAGAAATTCCCGAAGAACTCCTGTAGGATCTTTCGAAAGGTTCTTAAAGTTATTCCTGAGGAACTCCTGAAGGAATTCCAGCATACCTCCTGAAGAAATTTTCAAGAAAATGCTGAGAAACTCTTGAAGAATTTCACGGGAAGTCCTGAGGCATTCCCTAGGAACTCGTAGATGTATTCTCGGAGAACATCACGATGGATTTCTGAGGGAATTCTGGCGAAATTTCCTGGAATGCCTGGCGGAATTCTTGGGTAATTTCCGACACTTCAAAATACCATAAAGAGCATGTGTATGTCAGTGGATGCACAAGTAACACAAAGTATGTAATACTCAAAATATTTTGAGATACAACAGAGGTAATCATGAAAGAATTACATCGATAAAATAAAGAGATACAAGAGTAGAGCTTGTAGAGCTTGAAGGTCTTAATTCCAGAATAGTTTGGATGACCTACAGGGGATAGACAAAATGATCGGGACAGGCAAAAATACTGCTTTACAAAAAATGTTCAACGAGCTGTAACTTTTCAGAAAATTATTCAAATATTCTCAAATTTTTACTGAAAATTGGTCAACCAGTTGTCTATCAATGGTCAAAATTTGGAGAAGATCGGGCTATTATATATAAAGTTATAAAGATTCTTGGAAAAGGCATAATTTTCCGATAGCCAACTTTGAGCTGTTACATCTCCGGATTCAATGAACCGATTGCAATGAAATTTTTACCATTCACGACTTATATAATGAACTCTGAAAAATATTTAACTTAACTTGAAATTTTTAACAAGAGAAAAAGTTATAGCGATTATATTCATTTCGCGATTTTTAAGTAAATTAGTTCATTTTTAATATGCACCCCATTACTTTTTCAATTTATTGGCGGCTATGTTGTTGCTTTCCTTTAAAACACATTCATATATAAGTCAATAAGAGGAAAATTAAATGAACTATAATTTGCATCTTGAAACGATGTTAAAGTTTTTTGAAAATTTTGTGTTTTATTAGAAAATTATTCTAATCTTTATAAATTCCTTCCGTGTTAAGGATTTTAAGTTTTGTCAAAGGTTTTTCATATCTCATTATATAAGTCATAAATGGTCAAAATATCATTGCAATCGGTTCATTGAATCCGAAGATATAACAGCTCAATGTTGGCTATCCGATAATTTTACCTTTTCCAAGAAACTTCATAACTTTGTGAAGAATGGCCTGATCTTTCCCAAATTTTGACCACTGATACACAACTTGTTTGGTGAACTTACAGTAAAAAATTGAGAATATTTGATGCAGTTTCGAAAAGTTACAGCTAGGAGAACATTTTTTGAAAAGTGAAAATTTTGCCTGTCCCGATAATTTGGTTTATTGGTGATCTACAAATCAATGTAGCTAAGTTATCAGAATTGCACTCTGAAGCCCTAAGAGTAGCGTAGATTATTCCGCGAGCATTCGCGCCAATAAAAATATCCTAAGATTTACAGATATTGCGACCCATACTTCAGAGTACATTGGATCGATTTGTAAGCCAGTGGATACCTAAATAGCAACAAATAGAGATTTTTTATTTGGTTGGGATTTGAACCACTTCGACCATTATTGACTATTAACAAATAGAGATACTCGTAATGTAATGAGGTGCAACAGACACAATCGTGTAAGAATTATGCCGATAAAGTGAAGAAAAACAAGGGTAGAGCCTGTAGACCATGAAGGTCCAAATTCCAAAATAATTTGGAAAGGCTGGAATATCCTATGAATGTACCAAAAGCATTATAGCTGTGCACTGAGGTTCCATCAGCAGTATAGACTACTTTCTACGAATTATTTTTACAACTAGAGCATGATACAGTATGTAGATATCGTAACCCAAACTACAAAGTGTATTGGAGGCAATTTGTATTTCACGAATGTCCAAACTACCACAATATCAAGTTGCTCATAGCAATGCGAGGCCTAATGGACAACAACGAGACTAAATTTCTTGAACAGAGTGAATAGAAACGATGGTAGATGTTGTAGATCTTAAGAAAATAAATTTCAGAGTAGTTTGGATGACCGAGATCACCCAATTCATGTACCATGAATTTTCTAGGAGTGCTTTGAGGCTTTTTGAGTACCGTAGACTATGTTTTGTGATCATTCATCGTGTATAAAATTTGGTTGAGAATGTTGGATTTGTGACATAAACTTCGGAGTACTTTGGAGGCCTTAGAATAGCTCTGGGATCAAAACTTCAACAGACTATGATGGGTAGTAATACATTGCATGATAAGGATCAGTGAAAGCTATTGAAGATTAGCAAAACGATGAAATATGAGCAAAAACATATTAACCCTCTAATACCCAATCCCGCCTTTAGACGGGGTATAGTTTGAGCATTTTTGTAATTTTTGTTGGTGGAAAATCTTTTTTTTATATTTTTGGCTGATATTTAGGACTGTTTTGTATATCTCAAAATGGTTTTTGGTGTATTTTAAAGCGTATTTACATTTTTTAAAAATCATTGAAAAATTGATGTTTTAGTCACCTTTTATAAGTCATTGTTTATTTTGTATTGAATCACTACAATTAACATATTTTTAATTTTTCCCCAATCTTTCTATCCTTGTTTAATAGTTTAAGGGAATCGAATACACTCTAAAATTATTTTCCTTAAAATTACACGGAAAATAAAATTTTCTGTGAAAAAAAATTCAACAATAATTCATAAAATCTCAAAATGTTTTCATCTCAAAAAATCCGTTCTCCAAATTGGCTTCCATGAAAAATATAAAAGTGTGGGGATGTTCAGAAATAAAAATTAGAAAAATCAAAAACTGAAATTCACGAAATCGAGAATTAAAAAGAATCATCTTCCAAAACATGTTTAAACCGATTTTAGATGACGAAAAATGATATTTAGATCAAAATCAAAAATTTGGGTATTAGAGAGTTAATTTCAAAAACATGTACAATTTATAAAAAATACAAAAAAAGTCACGTTTTTTCGGCTACCAGCAAAAGGGGGGAGGGTGCAAAGGGGGTCTTAGCACAACTATTCCCCTTGACTATAAAAAAATCCGGGGTAAAATGTTTTAAAACAAAGAAGATATTGCATTTCTACCAAAAGATGATCGTCCCGGGTGTTTACGGGTTAATTGAGCAACTTTTGCTGCATTATGCAACAGTGAAAACCGATTTTGAAGTGTCACTGAGCTTTTGTGGGGAGTGAATTGAAGGTTGGTTCAAGAAGTGAATCTGGCGAAGTGAACATTGAATGGCGATGAACGGTCGTACGTAAAACCTAGCGCAAAACGAGAAAAAGATTGCAACTCGTAAGTGGAGCGGAATTGAAACGTGAAATTTAGCGTAATATTTTGATTTGCAGTGCTATAGGGGCTGGTTACACTAGTTTACAAAATAAAACGAAAGTCGTGAACTTCTGTCAACGACCAAAATTTTTGAAGCACAGATTAGCGCTGATTTCGAAACCGTGCTTCAAAAAAATTTAAGTAGAACAGTTTTTAAGTTTTAGCTCAATATCGAGTTTCACAAGTTTTTAAAATACGGAATTCACTAAAATTCAAATATCTTGCTTATTGTTCAACCAATTTTAAATCCAATTAAATGTAATTTTTTTCGTTTTCGAACTTAGGGCATGATTCTACACCAAAAACGATCATTAGCTTACCAAGTTCAAAAATGTTGTAAACTAATGTTATTGATAGTCTACATCTGTTTGCTTCCATCTGATGAGCCATTGACAAAGGTAAGTTGGAATCAGTGAACCGTATAGTACATTTTTTTCATTATCGTCGCAACGCCTTTACCGTCATGACTAATGTTTCATACTACCGTCACACACTACATTCATGCTGCCGTCGATGCATCAATGTCGTCTACCATGAATGTAGCATTTGGCATCATGATTGTAACACAAATCAAGATGATGGGAGTACGAAATGACAGTTTTGAAATGTAGAGTTGGAGTTTTAGTGGTTCCGAAAACTGCGAAAGAAAAATGCGGATAACTCGTGCTAGAGGGTGTCAAGGGCGTTACATGGGGTCTGAGGGGGTTTAAGGGGGATTTCAGAGGCATTCCAAGAAGCTTCAGAGCATTCTCAGCGGATTTCAGAAACGTTACAGAGGCGTTACATGGCGTTTTCTGGGGTTTCGGAGGGTCTGAGATACGTTACATGGGGTTTCTGGGGGTTTTAGGGGGATTTTGGAGGCTTTCCAAAGAGCTTCAGAACATTTTCGGCGGATTTCAGAAACGTTACGGAGGCGTTACATGGCGTTTTCTGGGGTTTCGGAGGGTCTGAGATGCGTTACATGGGGTTTCTGGGGGTTTTAGGGGGATTTTGGAGGCATTCCAAAGAGCTTCAGAGCATTTTCGGCGGATTTCAGAAACGTTACGGAGGCGTTACATGGCGTTTTCTAGGGTTTCGGAGGGTCTGAGATGCGTTACATGGGGTTTCTGGGGGTTTTAGGGGGATTTTGGAGGCATTCCAAAGAGCTTCAGAGCATTTTCGGCGGATTTCAGAAACGTTACCGAGGCGTTACATGGCGTTTTCTGGGGTTTCGGAGGGTCTGAGGTGCGTTACATGGGGTTTCTGGGGGTATTAGGGGGATTTTGGAGGCATTCCAAGAAGCTTCAGAGCATTTTCAGCGGGTTTCAGTAACGTTACGGAGGCGTTACATGGCGTTTTCTGGGGTTTCGGAGGGTCTGAGATGCGTTACATGGGGTTTCTGGGGGTATTAGGGGGATTTTAGAGGCATTCCAAAGAGCTTCAGAGCATTTTCAGCGGGTTTCAGTAACGTTACGGAGGCGTTACATGGCGTTTTCTGGGGTTTCGGAGGGTCTGAGGTGCGTTACATGGGGTTTCTGGGGGTATTAGGGGGATTTTGGAGGCATTCCAAGAAGCTTCAGAGCATTTTCAGCGGGTTTCAGTAACGTTACGGAGGCGTTACATGGCGTTTTCTGGGGTTTCGGACGGTCTGAGGTGCGTTACATGGGGTTTCTGGGGGTTTTAGGGGGATTTTGGAGGCATTCCAAAGAGCTTCAGAGCATTTTCGGCGGATTTCAGAAACGTTACGGAGGCGTTACATGGCGTTTTCTGGGGTTTCGGAGGGTCTGAGGTGCGTTACATGGGGTTTCTGGGGGTATTAGGGGGATTTTGGAGGCATTCCAAGAAGCTTCAGAGCATTTTCAGCGGGTTTCAGTAACGTTACGGAGGCGTTACATGGCGTTTTCTGGGGTTTCGGAGGGTCTGAGGTGCGTTACATGGGGTTTCTGGGGGTATTAGGGGGATTTTGGAGACATTCCGAGAAGCTTCAGAGCATTTTCAGCGGATTTGATTTCAAAGTCGTTACAAAGGCGTTTTTGACGATGGCGGAAACCCTCAGTAGTGTCCCTGTATTGTCCCAGAAACCCCAAGCGCCATATTTAATTCCAAAATGGCCTAGGATATCGGGTTTCAACATCAGCTCAATTAGCCAGGTCTGAAAATATCCGTATGGCATGAGACTTTTTGATTTGTTAGACGTAGGCCGAAACTATTCAGTTGGGAGCCACTGACTTTTGTTCCCCTGCTCCATTGGTGGTTATGACCCTCGGAACGCACAATCCGAAAATCTTTGTCTCCGCTTCTTCACACTTCCGGTTCCTAAATTATACGCATGTCCCGTTCGCAGTTTTCGGAACCACTGGTATTTCATTAGTTCACTCAATTTGAAAATCCACTACATTTTTTGCCGTGATTAAAAAAATGTCACAGTCACCCATGAATATTTCATCTGGTCATACGTGAATGTTTTTGTTGCATGATAGTCAAGACCATACATCCACGATTATCATGCAAACTACAGTTTTTGATAGTACATTTCGAATCACTGGTTGGAATATATGTAATTATTGGCTATTTTCCCATCTGTGACGGAAATCAGCGCATATGACGAAGTAAATTTCTAGCATAAATTAAGATAAAAAGTTTTGAAATATTTAGCTTTTTAAACCCCTTTTTTTCATTATTTCAGTCAAATCATCTGTAATACGAAATTTCACGACTGCATGCAATTCTTTAGATAAGTTCGTCGAAGACTCGTTCTATCAAAAAAAAAATGACACTAGTTTTATCGTGACCCATGCACACTGTTACGGATGGCCCAAAAACGTGATCGAAATTGTTTTGACCATGAAAACATGATTTTTGATCTTTGGTGTCTTCGGCAAAGTTTTTCTATAAAATAAGCCCTAATTTATGGAAACATCAGTTTTGTGATCAATCCCCCTAAAAGTGTGAAACGATTTCTATCTTTTTTATTTGTAAACTAAAAAAAATATGTTTGTTCAGAGAAGTTGTAGCCAGTTTTACTATAAATAACTTTGCCGAACATACAAAATTTCTATCTTTTGATTTGTATGTACATTTGAGGCGTTTTTTATGAAGCACCCCTAAAAATCAGTTTTTTGCTTATAACTTTTTCTATGCATTTTTCACAATTTCCAAATGTTCTAGCAAATGTTTTGCCTTATTAAAACGCGTAACTTTCTCGAAGAAAGTATATATCTTTCTCTCATATTTATCATGTTATTGGAAATTTTTTCTTTAAAAAATGCTTATGTTTGACATGCCCATTTGTAAACTTTCGCACGTTTTCGCAGACCAGGATTTCCACATTTGAAAATATGGAACGAGTTTTATCTATTGCAAATATAGCCACTTTTAGCCTGATTTCGCCTGTATATTAAAATTCACATACTAGAAATGACTATCATTAAAAAATGTGTCATTGTAAAATGATCAACATATCAAAACATGTACTCAGTGCTTTTCTTACTTGATTTTCCCACATGAACAAGCAAAACCGTTTTTACAGAATCACTTGGAACTGCATCAGATGACTTTCCCATAAAATTTAAGTTTTTTTTTTCAGATAAACAGTGGTTCTCAAAGTAATACGATAAGTCTCTTCCACAAAATAAACGATATTGTTCAATGCTCTTGATAATGCACATAAAATTTTTCGTGTTCATGTACACTTTGCCAAAATGTTAATTTTCAGAATGTTCAAATAACAGACTGATGTTTCGATTAAACTTGATTTTTTTATTTGTTTACTTTAAAGAGTAAAACTTATCTGTTAATATTAACACATATCATTGATTACTGTCATCATTAAATGTATTGCTTCCAGTTACAGTACATTTGTTTTTTTTTTCTGTCCGAGGAAGCATAAGAGTCACGAAACAAATACATCAGGAATTACAGAGAGGATCATACACGTAAGTTTTCAAGAATTCAAACTAACACAGATCTCTTACATCGACTGTTTGAAACATCTGATCCCATAATAAGGAATATTGGACTATTTCCGAAAAAACTAGAACATCATAAACGTAGTATGCGAAAAACCTTTTGCTCTAAACATACGACGAGATTGTAACTGTGTTGCGATTTGCAACACTTTGGAAGTGGGATTTCTTCCGCAATTATACCGATTCGCGATGGAATTTGGAGATTTATAATTTTCCTGCAAGTTCATCACAATCCAAATAGCCGTGGAGCAGACCTGGTGTGATGGTTAGAACACTTGAATTTCACGCCAAGGACCTGGGATCGAATCCCACTCCCGACAAACTCGCAAAATGTGAGTTCTTCCTTCGGAAGGGAAGTAAAGCGTGGGTCCCGAGATGAACTAGCCAAGGGCTAAAAATCTCGTTAATACAGATAAAAAAAAACAATCCAAATATTAGATTCAATAGCTCTCATGAATGTTGTGTAGCTAGTGTAGTGTGGATAACAATCTATTTTTGTCTACGTTTTGCATGCTAGATGTAAGTTTAGGAAAGGATTATGCATGAACGTAGGTAGATGTAGGTTTCTATAATAGGGGTACTCACTAAACAGATTAAAGTGCTGCGTAAGCCATTATTTTCTGCATATTTGAAATGTTTCATGATGTTGCGGATGAAATAATCCAAGATTGCCTTGGTGATCGCGACGTTTAATCAGTTTAATCAGTTTACGCTGTTAAGTGAATCCCCCTAATATTTATATGTTGCATGAGTATAGATATAAGTTTGTGTGATGATTTATGTAATCTGCTTAAGACAATAGGGGGATTCACTTAACAGCGTAAACTGATTAAATTGTATGAGCATTATCAAGAGCATTTAACGATATCGTTATTTTGTGGAAGAGACTTATCGTATTACTTTGAGAACCACTGTTTATCTGAAAAAAAAACTTAAATTTTATGGGAAAGTCATCTGATGCAGTTCCAAAAGATTCTGTAAAAACGGTTTTGCTTGTTCATGTGGGAAAATCAAGTAAGAAAAGCACTGAGTACATGTTTTGATATGTTGATCATTTTACAATGACACATTTTTTAATGATAGTCATTTCTAGTATGTGAATTTTAATATACAGGCGAAATCAGGCTAAAAGTGGCTATATTTGCAATAGATAAAACTCGTTCCATATTTTCAAATGTGGAAATCCTGGTCTGCGAACACGTGCGGAAGTTAACAAATGGCTATGTCAAACATAAGCATTTTCTAAGGTAAAATTTCCAATAACATGATAAATATGAGAGATAGATATATACTTTCTTCGAAAAAGTTACGTATTTTAATAAGGCAAAACATTTGCTAGAACATTTGGAAATTGTGAAAAATGCATAGAAAAAGTTATAAGCAAAAAACTAATTTTTAGGGGTGCTTCATAAAAAACGCCTCAAATGTACATACAAATCAAAAGATAGAAATTTCGTATGTTGGGCAAAGTTATTTCTAGTAAAATTGTCTACAACTTCTCTGAACAAACATATTTTTTTAGTTTACAAATAAAAAAGATAGAAATCGTTTCTCACTTTTAGGGGGATTGATCACAAAACTGATGTTTCCATAAATTAGGGCTTATTTTATAGAAAAACTTTGCCGAAGACACCAAAGATCAAAAATCATGTTTTCATGGTCAAAACAATTTCGATCACGTTTTTGGGCCATCCAGTGTGCCATGGTTTAACATCAACTTTCTCATTCAACAATCTACCACGACAGTATTTGTCACGACCGATTAATACAGTGTTTCCAAACGATGTTCGAAGCTGCTAACGTTACAACAGTACATGAACCAAATTCGGGTATGAAATGAACATTTTTTTATTGCAATCATAAAGTGGAAGAGCAGTTAATTATAAAATTTGGTGCATGGCAGTTAGGCCTAAGTTATTTTATTTATAGTATTCCAAATTTGAAATAATGCCACCATGAAACCTACAAGTTGACCAATTGTTGGATTTTACCAAACCACTCAGTACGAATACAGATTTAGTTCGACAAGCACCAACATATCGGAACAAATCGATCCCAAATAGGAAGACAAAACAATACCGCTGTTTGTTTCCATTAAAGCTACTTAACGCATTCGGATTCGACCGACGACGGCCTCAAATTTATAGTGGCACAGCAGTAGGCACGCAGCACGCACAATTCTAGCGTAAGTTTTCATAAGGACCTGAAATCAAAATAAGAAATACACACTCATTTTTCGTCTACCGATGTGACTTGCTTGTTTTTAACTCAATGTACACCGGGGCAAGTTGAAACAGGTGGGGTAAGATGAAATAGCGGGTTAACGTGATCTTATCTAATCATGATAAACAATTTGAATGTCTTAACACACATTTTTGGTTAAAACAATCTTTTGATAAAAGAAAATTTTCCAAATTTGACTGAAATCCTTTTCAAAACTTCGCGTTTCAACTTGCCCCGGTATACCTTATCTGGCAAATCTGTGTGATTGTTTCTAGTGTCCTAACAATTTCATGTTCATTCCGTCTAAATCTGCGCCTCTAATCAAGTTACTGGAAGTTGTCATGGAAGCTTAGGTCCTCTCGAAAACTCAAGCAAGAATCAACACACAGCTCTATAGCTGCACTAGAAAATCGCATCAGACACGCACGTACGCACTAAAATATCGCGTCGACCTTTCTCGGTGTCTGTCCACTTTGGTTGACGCTCGTCATGTTGGCAGAAGGCGATTCGAGAGCTCGCGCTGTTCGCCGAATGCGTGACTTCGTTTGCAGCTCAACCATAAGTGGCGAGCCGTCAAGCCTATGTGTATTATGACAACGACTCTCCCCCCATGTGATGGACGACGACGACGACAACGACTGGGCGCATTCGCCGCATCTCTTGATCAACCCCGTGGCGAGGTTTTCTCTGTTTTTGGCTTGGCGCGGTTGATTTCGAATTATTAATGCCTCTGCTGACCGACGACCGGTTCACCCTCGAAAAGCAGCCAACAACGAACGACATAAATTGTCGTCGTCTGGGTCTGGGTCTGGAGTTGGAGGCGACTGATTTCGACAATTGACTTAGGCTCAATTGATGCTTTATGAAAACAAAGTGACTTCAGACGAGTAAACAAATGGTACTTTCATGAAGATAAATATCGTGGAGAACCAGTAACTGCTGTTCAGGCTAGAGGTCAAAATTTTGGAAAATGAAATCGTTGTTGTAATGCATTGGATGGATATATCTAGAACAACCGAACTAGTTGAAAAAGTCCCAAAATAATTTGAAACACTTGAAGTACTTACTAAAAGTTGGCTGCTATGATAACAATAATGATAGATGTAAAACACTCAGTCAGTACCTGCAAATTCAAAGAGAAAACAAAAATAAAAGTATTAGTAAAACACTATTAATATAGGGTGGGGCGGGGCAAGATGGGTCGCGGGGCAAGATGGGTCAGTGCCATTTTCGGGCGCATTACTCATGTTTTGAATATGTTAATAATTTTGTTAGATGACCAGCGTGAATATACAAAAGTTTGGGGCATTGATTGAAAAATTATTCACTCTCATTGGAAATAAAAAATAAAATGGTTTTTAGCCATTTTTCTTATGCGATACATTCCATATAATCTCCATATAAACGGCCGCGGGGCAAGATGGGTCACCTTCAATTTTGAACGTATTTTTGGAGCATTCAAAAGTTATTTATGTTTTATTACAAGACTATCTCATAAATGACTTCAATCAAGCGGAATGAAAGCTCAAAATTATAACATAAAATTATGATAATTTTTTAGTGAAAACATCGATTTTCAAGTCGTCTTAGGACCACTTAAATCGTAAAGTTTTTTATATTCCAAATAAATTTATAAACTGTTTACTAGTAGCTCTTGTTTACTCAGTAAGGATATGGAGCATATATGAATGCGGAACAAATCTTATATTTTGACGTTTTTCGTTGAGAAAATGTGAATTATTTAAAAGGTGACCCATCTTGCCCCGCACTTTTTTCACGGCGCAAAATCGATCACTTTTTAAAACTGCTTGTTTAACATCATATTTTGTATTTATTGAACTTTTTATCGACTTTTAGCATAGCTAACTAGTGTATTAAAGAGTAGCGGACGAATACAAACCAATACGATTTGTATTTACAAAGTTATGGTGATCCATCCTTAGGTGACCCATCCTACAATTTTATTTCAATTCAATAATACTCATAAAGAAATATGTATGAAACAGGATCACCAATTCATTGGCGTTAATTCATCGATGCGAATCAACACAAGGGCAAAACAAACGAACATAAGAACAACGCCTTTAACTAATAGTTTTATCGCCCATTAGAAATAAAATAAGAAGGAAAAACTATTTTTTGAAAATGTCATCAGTCAGGAGGTGGGGGTCGGACCAAGGTCTACGATCCATACAAATTTCGAAAAATTTGTATCATCCAAAGTCTACGAGAGAGGAGGGTTCTGAAATGGCCAAAAATAAACCGTAATAAGTCGTTGGACAGCGTCTGATTCGGCCAAACGACCCATTCGGCCTGGTGGCATGGGGTCAAATAGCATTAGGCCAAATGACATTCGGCCAAACGGCATTCATCCATATGGCAGTATCCTAAGGGTCTCGGACCTCGTTTCTCCCTGGAGTATCAGAAGCGTAATCTGTGATCTATTGGCCCATTATGGATTAAATTTACGTTTTTACAGCCTCAAGCAACTATGTGCTGTCAAGTTGTGAGATCAATGTATTTTCATAGAATTCCATTGAACATACATAGGCTGTAACTGGTGGTCATTAAGAGCTGTATGATCAATGTTCATACTCACAAAGCCTCGTGTAGCTACGGCCCATCCAATGGCGACCAATGATTCTTTGAAAACTTTCATGAAATCCCTTGAGCAAAGGTCATCGAATTTACAAACGTAATCAGTCTGAAACGTAAGCCTATGAATTTGCTTTAAATTCCCGCTGAAACCCTCTAAAACGCATTGAAACGCCTTTGAAATTTCCCTTTGAGCTTCCTGAAGCTTATATGAAAGCGTATGAAGCCTCCTGAAACTGCTCTGAAACCCCTTGAAGCCAGAACACCAGTGATACCTCCTGAAACTTCCAGAAAATTCTCTAGAACCCTCTGAAACGTCTCTGAGCCCCACTCTGAAGCACGCTTGAAAGTCTATGAAGCCCCTAAAATCCTCTCTAAAACCTTGAACCTCATTGAAACGCCTTTGGAACCCCCTGAAAGCTCATAAGAAAGCCTCTGGAGCCTTCTAAAATCCCCTGGAAACCCCTGAAACTACTCTGAAATACCCTGAAGCCCTCTTGAAGCTTACCAGATTGCCAGTGATGTCTTCTGAAACTCCCGGAAATTCCTCAAACATCTACTGAAATGTTTTTTGAAATCCCATCTGAAGTACGCTTGAAAGCCTGTGAAACCCGAAAAATCCCCGAAGTTCCTGAGACGTGCCCTTCAAACAACCCCTTGAAGATATAATTCCCTGAAGACACCTGACATTTTAAAACGCTACCGACATCAGCCTGAAACTCCCTGAAGTCTCCTGGAATCCTCTTGAAACGCTTTGAAATACCTCTAAAGCCTCAAAACTATGGGAAACATCTTCAGAGATTCACATTGAAATGTCTTAAAACCGCTTTAAAACCCCTCTGAAACCGTCTGAAGCCCTCCTGAAACTCCTTGAAACCTTATAGAACCTCTCCAAAATTAAAAAAAAAAGAAAGAAAGAAAAGAAAAGCCTGAAGCTCCTTCAAAACGCCTTGGAACGCAGAAAAATTATATATTTTGATCCCTCAGTATAGGATTTCGAAACAAGCGTGGACTATTCTCATTGAGAATGAAAATATATTTCTCTCTGCTCTCGCAACTTCTTGTAGATAATTTTCCGAAACAGCTTCCAGAGTTCCCAGTGAAATTTCATCCGAAGTTCATGCCGAGGTTTCTCTTATAGATTTTCTAGAGATCGATTCAATATTCCTCTCGGAAAATCGACCAGAGTTCCTCCCTGAATAACTCTAGGAGTTTATCCTAAGCTTTCTCCAAAAACTCCTTTTGGTTTTTTCTTTCAGAGCTTTTCGTGGTAAATCTTCAGGAGCATTTCCTCGGATTTTTCCCGAGGATTTTTCAGGATATTCTCCTATTTACAATTTCTCTCAAAGTTCCACCCGGTATGCATCCCGGGATTTATGTAGGAGTTTCTCGCATGATTCCTCGTAGTGGATTACCCAGGATTTCTCCAAGAGTTCATCCAGGGAGTGCTACTAGAGATCCTCCTGGGATTCTCCAAAAGTTCCTCCTGGCAATTCTTTCAAAGATTTTTGCGAAACATCTATAGGAACTTCCCCCAGAATTTCTCCTTAAATATCCCCATCACTTTTGCAGGATATTTTTCTGGAATTTCTTGCAGGATTCTTCCTGTCATCTGTTCCACAGGTTTTCCGGAGATTTAAGTTAGAGTTCCTCAGATGATTTACTACAGTGATTTTTATTAGAGATATTCCCGGGATTTCCTTCTGGGTTTTACAGTTCAATTTAACTTTTTTTTCAGGAGCGTCTTCCAAGAGTTTTTTTTTATTCTATTCTGAAGAAATTCAGGATAATTGCCAAATGCTTCTAGGATTTCTCAAAGATTTTTCGGCATTCTTCTCAGAATTTCACTAGAGAAATCATATTCCTTGTGGGATAGTTGAACTGTATGTTTTCCAGGTTTTCGCCCAGACTTCATCCCGGAAGCTCTACTAGAGTTCCTCCTGGGATTTTTCCAATAGTTCTTATGATTTTCTTGAATTTCCTCACGTCATTGCACCTGAATTGCTTTCAAAATGTCTGCATTTTCTAGAAGTTATTACGTGTTAACTACCACGACTCCCGTCCGAACTACTTAGAAGAAACCCTAGGAAGAAATCTCAGAGCTAATATTAAGATCTGTCGAGAAGTACTTCAAAGAAAAATAACGGAGAGGAGCTAAGGGAGAAATCCCGAGAGAAACTTTGGGGGGAAAATTAAGGAAAAACAGTAGATGAACTATCCCAGGAGGAACTGCGGTAAAAAAGAACATCTGGAATCAATCCCGGGAAGACGTCTCGATGAAATCCCGACAGAAGCTCTGGGATGAATTCCAAGATATTGGACGAATTCCAGGAAATTCCTAGAAATGTATAAGACCGCCCGGCAAGAGCTCCGGGGTATATCTCGCGAGGAACTCCTGAAGAAGCATCAGGAAGAACAAATTTAGAACTATCCCAGATGGAGTATGATAGAAATCTCTAGTGAAATTTTGAGAAAAAATCCGAAAAATCTATCTATCTTTGTACAGAAGGACTTGGCAGTTATCCTGAATTTCTTCAGGATAGAACTTCAAAAAAAAAAAAACTCTTGGAAGACCCTCCAGATGATGAAATCGAATTGAAATTGAACTGTAAAACCCAGAAGGAACTCCGAAAACACTCCGGAAGACCTGCTGCAAGAAATCTCTGTGGAAACCCATAAGGATAAATAAATAGGAGAAATACCAGCGCTACCTGCTGGGAAAATTCTGAAAAGAAATTTATTAGATGGCCCGAGAAGAATTTCGAGCAAAATCTCTCGAGGAAACCATGGAAAAGTCTATGAAAAAAAACTATTGAAGAGCTAACCCAGGAGAAGCTACGGTAGGAATCCAGGCAAACATTATATGAAAAAAAAAAGCCGGGAGAAAATCACGGAAAACCCTCCATGAGAAATTTCAAATAGAATTCATCAGGAAAAACACCGAAAGCAATCCAGGAATACCTCTAGGAGAAATCCCGGGGAGAACTGCGAGAAATCCCGACAGAAACTCTGTCAGGAGAATACATACTACAGGAGGACTACCAGCTCGAGTATTCTTAAGAGGAAATATGATCAGCATGCTGTTGGGATTTTTTCAAGATGCCTTCCGTAATTTCTCCCGTATATCCTTCTGTGATAATTGTCGGAAATCCACTAGAGATTCTTCCCGAAATTCTTCACAGTATTTCTTCTTGAAAATTTTCCACGATCCCTCCCTGAATTACGATTCAAATTGTTTTCGGGATTTCGCTAGGGAATCCTCCCATTCTTCCGAAAATTTTCCCGCATTTTTCCCAAGATTTCTCCAGCTCCTCTAAGGATTTCTGTAGCTGTACCATTCACAGTTTCTCACTAAGGTTTCCAATGAAATACCAAATCAAAAAACCTCTCCTAGAAATCACGAGAAAGATTATTGGAGAAACCTTAAGAAGAACTTCCACCAGAAATCCAAAAAGAAACTCCTACAGAAATCTTTGGAAGAACTTTAAAATAAATTCCGAAAGAACCTTTGGGAAGCAGCTCGGAACAAATTTCTGTTGGAATCCAAAAAGAAACTATGGGACAATCCCACCCCGGACAACATTTCTGGGAAGTACTCCTGGAGAAATTTCGGAAGTAAGTCTGATAGAAATCCTCGATGGACCACTAGAAAAATCCTCAGAAACCACTAAGAAAAATCCCGGGACGAATTTCAAAGTTAATCCCCCTAGGAGAAATCCCATGATCAATTTTGCAAGGAATTTGATTTGGTATTTCATTGGAAACCTTAGTGAGAAACTGTGAATGGTACAGCTACAGAAATCCTTAGAGGAGCTGGAGAAATCTTGGGAAAAATGCGGGAAAATTTTCGGAAGAATGGGAGGATTCCCTAGCGAAATCCCGAAAACAATTTGAATCGTAATTCAGGGAGGGATCGTGGAAAATTTTCAAGAAGAAATACTGTGAAGAATTTCGGGAAGAATCTCTAGTGGATTTCCGACAATTATCACAGAAGGATATACGGGAGAAATTACGGAAGGCATCTTGAAAAAATCCCAATAGCATGCTGATTGAAACAGAGGACCGAAAGGAATTTCAAGAGAACTCTAGCAATGATTCCTGCTGAGATTCATGAAGAAATTCTTAAGAAGGAATTCCTGTATGAAAATTCTTAAGAAGGATTTCCTGTATTGCATCTTATTTTTGTAATTTTTGTTTGAAGTGAGCACGGATGAAAACAAAAAGAACTGAATCAATCGGTGTCGTAATCGCTTGTTTTCGAATAGGATGAATTCGGGAACGTGAGAGTATACGTGAAAGTAATAAATGATAAGGATTCATGGAAACGGTTATGTTCGAGGATGACTTCCAGCACTCGGAGTATTCGAACATCGGGAGCATAGATCATTTTTTTGACGGTGTGTAAGAGAGCAATGTGATACTATTATATGGTTGGGAGGTGTCATGGTAAGGGGTCTCCATTTAGCATTGTGGATAAGGCTTTGGATCGCTAATCAGGAGACGGCAGGTTCAATTTCCGTTCCGGTCGGGAGCTTTTCTCGACGTATTGCATTATTGTGCTTGCCTCACAATTTACAAATTCAAGCAACAATGGAAGTCAAAGACAGCCTTTTAATTTATAACTGCGGAAATGTTCAAAGAACTCTAAGTTGAAGTTAAGCAAGACAAGTTCCAGTGGGAATGTAGAGCCACAAAGACGAAGAAAAAGAAAAAGGAGAAGGTGCCATGGTAGATAAAGAAAGTATCAATTTCGCATACAAAACAAACACACTTACCTCATGCTGCAAAAATTACTCAACTCGATTCTTCCTCTTCAACACAATTCTAGAAACTGAATATAACTGACATATTTTTTATCATCGCTTTAAAGTTATAAGAAAATTATACTTTTTAAAATTCATTTGTTCATTAATTATAATTATTTTGTTTTCTCACCACGAAACACCAATTGGGCATGAAATAACAAATGGGATGTTTTGCTATATGATTTCATGACTCATCCTTTTGGTTCCATGACTCAGTACTATAATGCTTGATAAACCAAATTGATTTGTCATAACGCCTTTGGCAATCATGACTTTTAATAATAAAAAAGGTTTGAAAAATTTGTAGCTAAAAAGTATGAAATCGATTGGAAAAATAGTGTAAATACCTACCTGTATGCTTTCCCAGGTGTGCAAATAACGGTACCTGGTGACACCTGAAACAAGGAGAAATAACCAAAACTTACCGTGCAGCGGTTACAATTGTAAGTAGACTCTTGAGAAGAGAAATTATGTAAGATAAGTTCACTATTCGAAACCATTTGTGATTCCACTTTAGCATCCGCGCAAAACCCACCAATTTAGGGTAACAACACCTAACTTGAACCAACCGTATGTGAAGAGAAAAAAAGAAGTCGTGGCAGAGGAAACCACTTAATTGTAAGTTGTTAGTAATTAAGTTTTGTGTTGTTAATTGTGCTAATTGATATTTTGTTAATAAATTTCACAGTTTAAGTGTTGCTACAAAAAAACTTGAGCCGCTCTAAAAACCTGGTTTCCCTCTCAGGAACACTGGTGTTGTTGAGAAATTTGAAACAAAAAGTTTTGTATTGAGAAGGCCCGTAATGGTGGTTCTTGATCAAATATTCCAGAAAAAATTACTCACATCAATCGAGAAATATCTTTTATTATAGATACAGCAATTTTTATTGTGTTTGGAAATTAAATATTTTATCTTGGAGATTTTTTTTTTCTACTATATGCATATATGCTACATTTTTTTACCACTTTGTGCAACTTAAAATTTCAATCATCTAGTTTACAGAGCCCTATTTTTTAACTTTTACCAGAGACATCAAAAAACTTGGTATTATTTGCTTCGTTAGCATGTTTATTATAAAAGCTAGAAGATACTTTTTTGGATATTGTGCTCAAATTGAAATGGCAGTTAATCGTTGGTGTATTTATAATTTCTGAAACAGTCTATACAAGGTTGAACATTGTAGTAGATTCTATGTACTTTACTTCTGAGAAGATATTACAGGTAGTAATAGTGTGCTAAGAACTTGTGGGTGTGTGTGTTGTGTTGTTCCATTCTAAAACGCTGATCATTTTTTCGGTTCAGACTAGCTTCGGGAAGGTTATACATAGGGTATTGGGTCCCTTCTTGAGCATGTGGCTCCTATTTTCATCCTACGAAAAACAAAGGATTGAAGCGCTGTTTATTTTGTTTCTTATTTTTGTATTTTTTGTTAGAAATGAGCACCCATGAAAACAAAAAGAACGGAATCAATCGGTGCCGTAATCGCTTGTTTTCGAATAGGGTGAATATGGGAGCGTGAGATTAATATGATGGGACACATACCCTATGTATGCATGACATATCGCTGTTGTTGATACCCACTCATCGTTTATACAATTAAGCCCTCCTTCTTCATCACATCTTCCTCGTCACAATTCCATTCTCGGAAAAGCGCGAGACTTGAACTGCGTACAACCTAACTGCAGTCCCAATTGAACTTAACTCGGTTCCATATTCTCTGGTTTACGCTGCGGCAAGCATTGAGCAGCTCAGTGTTTTAATATTTGGGTCCCACATTCTCCACTGGACCACCCACCCGCATGCTCCCGCAAAGCACACTCGTCTTGGTCACGCTGTTGCACTTCATAATAATCAACGACGACGACGACGACGACAACAATCATTACAACGAGCAACACAACAGACCTTTTATTTTCCTTCATTTTTTAATGTTTTGCCTTTTCGGGAGACCAAAATGTCATCACGTTCCATGATGGATGGTGCTGCTCCCTTGCTCGATCGCCACCGTCATCACAGACTTTGGTTATATCTGTAGGTAAATGCCGTTGGTTACGACGCTGGCTGCTACTGGCTGATGGCAAACAAAATGGGCCGTTTTGCTGGAAACAATCAAGAACCGGTTCGGTTCGAGGCTCCCTGTTGCAGCCCACTGCCCAAGAGGTTTATTTTCTCTAAATTCGGACTGTTATGGGGGGCATCCACAGTGTATATGGAGGGCCGCCCGGTAGCTGCGAGGTATGCACCCGAGAGCCAACTCGCTCAGAGATATGTAACAAACTTGACTTAAAGGTGCAATTTTGCACAGCGGAAACCTTTTGCGGAAAGTGTCAATTATAAGTAATTTAGGGATTGTTTGTTTACAGGTTTTTCTCAGCCGGAAAGACAATGGGCATATTGAGAGAATTTTATGGGTGGACTAGCAGGAACAACTTTGAGCATCAAATGTTGCCCCAAACAGATTTTCGCCAAAACCAGGTTATGTAACTGAGTTAGAAAAATAACATGAAAATAACGAGAGAACATTGTCTCAATATAAAGAATAAATAACAAAACGTGATACCTACACCCGATTCAAATTAACCTTTTTTTAACTGGTTCATTTATTCGGGGCTGCAAAACGGTGAGTCAATAAGGAGAGCGTCCAACATAGCTCTGGTCCTCACAAGTTCCTACCTCATGCTTCCACGGGTCAAACGATGACAAAGACCGCCAGCTAAGAGTTGTGTGCTTAGCTGGTAGTGCAGCCTGGGCACTGTTGTCCTTCTGACTTCAGCTAGATTGAGGAGGTACGATCCGAGCGTCTGTTCACCAAGGAGGTGCGGCTCAAACAGCGTCTGTTCTGGCATCCAGCGGCTGAGTAAGAAACGCTGCACCACACCCAGCTAGATCCAAGGTGGTAGCCCCATCAGCGTGGTCGTCCCAGTGTTGGTTGGGAGTCCCTACTTGGGACGTTAAACAGAACTGGCACGATGGCCCTCCGGCGAGACAGGAGTGTTGGCGTAGGCCCAATAAGCCACCCGTAAAAATCCCCATTGCGAATAACTGGAATTGGAAACTTGGAACATGGAATTGCAAGTCACTATGTTTCGCAGGATGTGACAGGATAATCTACGACGAACTACATCCCCGCAACTTCGACATCGTGGCGTTGCAGGAACTTTGTTGGACTGGACAGAAAGTGTGGAAAAGCGGGCATCGAGCGGCTACCTTCTACCAAAGCTGTGGCACCACCAATGAACTGGGAACTATGTTGTTTATGTTGCAAGAAATGGAGAAAACAACAACGCTGTTGCCCAAAGTTTTGCTCAAATAGCATCAAATTAGGCAAGGAATCATAACACCCACGCTTTTTGCACCAGTTCATTGCAGAAACGAAGAATTGACCATCTCACCATACTAAAATTCAGCTCATTACTACAAATCTAGTACTTCACCGATCTGTCCTATTGGGCATGAAATAACAAATGGGATATTTTGCTATATTATTTCATGACTCATTTTTTTGGTTCCATGACTCAGTACCATAATGCTTGATAAACCAAATTGATTTGTCATAACGCCTTTGGCAATCATGACTGTTTAAAATAAAAAAAAGTATTGAAATATGTATGATAATTGTTGTAACCGTCATGATATCATGACTTGTAGTCATGTTATCATGAAGCGACATATTTTATCATTTCATTACTTTTTAGTCATGGATTCGTGACTTTTTTTTTCGTGACGTATAACTAGCTTTTATCACAAGTTCGGGCAACTCTTTTTTCGTTACTTATAACTAGCGTGCATCAGAACTTTGTTGTCCCTGATACATACTTCCAGCTTCTTCGCCGAACCACCAGCTTTCTGCAACAACTCTCAATACTACGTGTGAAACATTTATTCTTTTGCAGTTCTACACTAGAATAAACGAACCAAAAACGGTGCTATTAGTAGCTTATTGTCGTAAAATTAGTAAAATATTTAAAGAAAATAGTAAATTTAAATAGTTTTCTGGACCAATCCTGAATACAAAACTGAAATAATGTTATTAGTTGAGTAAAATGCATCTATTAACCCATGTAGGATGTTGGGGTCAATAAGATCCAGGCAGGCTCGCTGAACGAACACTGCGCTATCGTGGTTCGTCTCGCATAACTTCATAGGAGGATTTAAAACGTCGTTTGTTAAGAGATTGCGTTGAGCATCGATGCTGGTAATAAAATGGCGATCTTTGGGGATTACAATTTGCCTGGTCTGCGGTGGGTACGGTCTGACCGTTTAGCATGTGCCGTTGATAGCTCAAATGCATGCCTATCTCGTTCCTGTACTACGTTTCTGGACGGCATGTATTCAAATGGCCTCGCGCATGTTAACAATGCAAAGAATCACGCTGGTAATACTCTCGATCTTGTCCTCGTTAGTGAGTCGTTTGTTGGAGAATGCGATCTTGATGAAGCTGTTGATCCACTAATTGCTGTTGATCCAGCTCATCCTCCTCATGTCCTGACGGTGCACGACTGCACTAATACCTTTGATGTGGACGACACTTACGATCTTTCAGCATTCAATTTCAAAAGAGCCAACTATGATGTATTGTGCCACCGGCTGATGGAAATTGACTGGTCCGTGGTTTGCCGTTCCCCTGATGTTGATGATTGCGTAAACAAGTTCACGCAGACCCTTCGTCATGTTTTCACGGAATGTGTGCCACTACAGCGCCCTCCTGTAAAACCACCGTGGTCGAGTCGGGAGCTTCGAAGTTTTAAACGAGAAAGAAACGCCGCACGTCGAACGCACCGTAGAAATAGAACATCGTGGAGTAAAGCATCTTATAAGTACTACAGCCAGCGTTATAAGCAGTTGAACAACCGACTTTATCGGCGTTACGCGAGAAAAACTGAACGTGACCTGAAGCGCAACCCTAAGCAGTTTTGGAGTTTCGTGAACTCGAAAAGAAAGGATTCGGGGCTGCCTTCCGCTATGCACCTAGATCACCACAAAGCGAACACAGCACAAGAAAAATCTACATTGTTCGCACAATTCTTTGAATCAGTCTTCATCGAACCGCAAAATGATCGTAATATTCGTGACGCACTTTCGTACGTTCCTGCTGATGTTATCGATGCCGGCACTTTTACGGTTACTGCTGAAGTCTTAACGAAAGCGCTGTCCAAGCTAAAAATGTCATACAAAGCTGGACCTGATGGAATCCCTGCCTGTGTCCTTAAAAAATGCTTCCAGTGTCTGATAGTTCCCTTAATCCACTTGTACAATTTGTCAATGCAACAATGTCGCTTTCCTACTCTATGGAAGACCTCATTCATGTTTCCAGTTCATAAAAAGGACTCGAAAAATGACATCAGAAATTATAGAGGGATAACGTCTTTGTGCGCGTGCTCGAAGTTGTTTGAAATTGTAGTTTCTACCTACCTGTTGTCGTGCGCAAAAAGCTACATCAGTCCAAAGCAACATGGGTTTTATCCTGGGCGGAGCGTAACGACTAACTTGGTTGAATTTTCGTCGCTATGTGTACGCACTATTGCGCGTGGTAAGCAGCTGGATGCTGTGTACACCGATTTGAAAGCTGCCTTCGACCGCGTCAGCCATTCGATCCTTCTGGCTAAACTGGAAAAGCTCGGGGTTACTGCTCAGCTCGTTGATTGGCTAAGATCGTACCTATGCAATAGAAAACTTGCGGTGAAAATTGGCTCGTCTGTCTCTGATTGGTTCACGAACAGCTCTGGTGTCCCTCAAGGAAGCAACTTGGGTCCTCTTCTGTTCTCGCTCTTTTTCAATGACGTTGTCCTTGAAATCGGCGAAGGGTTCTGCATTTTATACGCTGACGATATGAAAATATTCATGATGATTGAGGATATGTGCGACTGCATGCGTTTACAAAGCCTGATTGACCGGCTTGTCGTCTGGTGCCGGGCGAACAACATGACGCTTAGTGTGCCTAAGTGCTCCGTCATAAGTTTTCAACGAAAAAAAAAGACCAATTTTGCATGAATATGCCATTGATGACGAACCACTCCTGCGCGTGGAATCTGTACGTGACCTCGGAGTTACACTAGATAGCGAAATTACGTTCAAAATGCACTATGAGGAAATACTTGGAAAAGCTCGTCGCCAGCTAGGATTTGTGTCCAAGATCACAAAAGAGTTCCGTGACCCGTATACACTAAAGGCTTTGTACGTTTCACTAGTTCGACCCATACTGGAAACCGCTTCGGTTGTGTGGGACCCGTATCATGCCACAATTATCGACCGCTTGGAAGCTGTTCAACGGAAGTTTGTAAGATTTGCTCTACGGCTTCCCTGGAATGATCCCTACAATCTGCCACCGTATGAAGCGAGATGCCGGCTGATAAACATTGAGACATTGGAACATCGTAGGAAATCTGCTAAGGCAGTGTTTGTCTTTAAAATCCTGGCCGGTAAAATAGATGCTCCCTTTCTGCTGGCGTCGTTGGATATAAATGTGCCCGCTTATACGCTTCGCTCAAACGACGTCTTTCGCCTTCCTCGTCCTTTTTATAACTATGATGTTTTTTTTTCCTTCTAAACCATAGGGGGATAATCTGCTCAACAGACACCCTAACAGAAGGTTAGGGTAGTGTAGGTCTGACAGGCCGTCTTCTACAACAAAAGTAAAATCCAGGACTACTCTCTCCTCGTACCCACTAAACCATTCCTATGGTCGCCAAACCCTACGTCTCTCCGGAACCACCAAGAAGGTATTGCTTCAGAGAGGGGCTAGTGCACATCGCACCCACAAGGTTAGCTGGGTAGCCTGCAGCAACGAACATCGATGACTCGCTTTGGAGAGTCCATCACGGTAGCATGCTGGCGCTTAGCTATAACTATGATGTGAATGAGCCCATTCGCTCAATGATGAGTATTTTTAATGAAGCGTATCCTAATTTTGACTTCGGAATGAGTGTAAATAGTTTTAGAAATAGTATATAAGATTCATTAAGACTAATAACTATTGTCAGATGAAAAAAAAAAAACAAAAAAAACAGGATTTATAGTGTTGGGCAAGATGCGACAACGTGTGATCGGGTGGCAGCCGATCAACGCAAGGATGTGCATGTTGAGAGTTAAGGGCCGTTTCTTCAACTACAGCATCATCAACGTCCACTGCCCACACGAAGGGGGACCCGATGACGAGAAAGAAGCGTTCTACGCGCAGCTAGAGCAAACATACGATGGTTGCTCGCCGCGTGACGTGAAAATCGTTGTCGGCGACATGAACGCGCAGGTAGGAAGGGAGGAAATGTACCGACCGGTAATCGGGCGAAACAGCCTGCACGCCGTATCAAATAATAACGGCCAACGATGCGTAAACTTTGCAGCCCCCGTGGTATGGTAGTCCGAAGCACCTTCTTCCCCCGCAAAGATATCCACAAAGCCACCTGGAGATCACCCGACCATCAAACAGAAAACCAAATCGACCACGTTCTAATCGACGGTAAATTCTTCTCGGGTATAAACAATGTCCGCACATACCGCAGTGCGAATATAGATTGGGATCACTACTTAGTAGCTGTATGCATGCGCTCAAAACTTTCAACAGTTATCACCAATCGAACGCCGCGACTCAACATCGAGCAGCTGCGTTACGTAGAAGTGGCTCAAGACTACGCGCAGAAGTTAGCAGTGGCCCTACCAACGGAAGAGCAGCTTGGCGCAGCTACACTTGAAGATGGCTGGAGGGACATCCGATGCGCCATAGGTAGTACCTCAGCTACAGTACTAGGCTTCGCGACTCCGAATCACAGAAACGACTGGTACGACGGCGAATGTGAACAGTTGAAAAACGAGAAGAATGCAGCATGGGCGAGAATGCTGCAACACCGTACGGAAGCGAATGAGGCACGTTACAAACAGACGCGGAACAGGCAGAACTCAGTCTTCCGGATAAAGAAGCGCCAGCAGGAAGAACGAGATCGCAAAGCGATGGAAGAGCTGTACCGCGCTAAGGACACACGAAAGTTATACGAGAAGCTGAACCGCTCGCGCAGAGGCTTTGTGCCACAAGCTGACATGTGCCGAGATAATCACGGGAATATTCTCACGAGCGTGAGGTGGTCGAGAGGTGGCGGCAGCATTACGATGAGCACCTCAATGGCAACGTTGCAAGTACCGAAGGTGGCGTGGTAACAGATCTTGGAGTATGTGCACAGGACGAAAGACTTCCGGCCCCTCACCACCAAGAGATTGAGGAGGCGGTTGGCCGGTTGAAAAACAACAAAGCCGCTGGAGCAGATCAACTACCAAGCGAGCTTCTACAATACGGTGGAGAAGCACTGGTGAGAGCACTACACTGGGTCATTACCAAGATTTGGGAGGACGAAGTATTACCGGAGGAATGGATGGAAGGTATCGTGTGTCCCATCTACAAAAAGGGCGACAAGTTGGATTGCGGGAACTATCGCGCGATCACACTACTGAGCGCTGCCTACAAGGTACTCTCCCAAATTTTATGCCGCCGCCTATCACCGATTGCAAGAGAGTTTGTGGGGCAATACCAGGCTGGATTCATGGGTGAACGCGCTACAACGGATCAGATGTTCGCCATCCACCAGGTGTTGTATAAATGCCGCGAATACAACGTGCCCACACATCACTTGTTCATCGATTTCAAATCGGCGTATGATACAATCGATCGAGAGGCAGATTATGCACGAATACGGATTCCCGGATAAACTGATACAATTGATCAAGGCGACGATGGATCGAGTGATGTGCGTAGTTCGAGTATCAGGGACACTCGACGAGTCCCTTCGAATCTCGCAGAGGGTTACGGCAAGGTGATGGTCTTTCGTGCTTGCTGTTCAACATTGCTTTAGAGGGTGTAACAAGGAGAGCGGGGATAAACACGAGTGGAACGATTTTCACGAAGTCCGTTCAGCTGCTTGGTTTCGCTGATGATATTGATATTATAGCTTGTAAATTTGAGACGATGGCGGAGACGTACATCCGACTAAAGATTGAAGCCAGGTGAATCGGATTAGTCATTAATGTATCGAAGACAAAGTACATGATGGCCCCAGGGAGGAATCTCCGCGCCCGCCACCTCGAATCTATATCAACGGTGATGAAATCGAGGCGGTTGAAGAGTTCGTGTACTTGGGCTCACTGATGATTGCCGACAACGGCACCAGCAGAGACATTCAGAGGCGCATTGCGACAGGAAATCGTGCTTCGTTTGGACTCCGCAGAACTCTACGATCGAATAAAGTTCGCCGTAACACGAAGTTTACAAAACGCTGATTAGACCGGTCGTCCTCTATGGGCACGAAACATGGACCCTACGTGCAGAGGACCAACGCACCCTTGGAGTTTTCGAACGGAAAGTGTTGCGTACCATCTACGGCGGAGTGCAGATGGAAGACGGGAATTGGAGAAGGCAAATGAACCACGAGCTGCATCAGCTGCTGAGAGAACCAACCATCATCCATACCGCGAAAATCGGGAGGCTACGGTGGGCGGGTCACGTCATCAGGATGTCGGATAGCAACCCGACTAAAATGGTTCTCGAGAGTCATCCGACCGGTACAAGAAGACGTGGAGCGCAGCGAGCTACGTGGGTCGACCATTTGGAGGACGATCTGCGGACCCTACGCAGAGTGCGGAACTGGAGACAAACAGCCATGGACCGAGTGGAATGGAGGCGGCTACTATGTACAGCATAGGCCACCCCGGCCTTAGCCTGATCGAATGAATGATAATAAATTTGAACCAAATTTAATGTAATGTTCTGACCAAAGTCTACGCTCCATACAAATTTCAAAAATTGTGTATCGACAAAACTCTACGAGAAGGAAGGGGGGGGGGTCTGAGGTGGCTAAAAATAAGTCTACGTCAGTGGTCCTCAGGCGTACTGTCTACGCGGGCCACAATTGAATTTCACAAGAAGGCTGCGGGCCGCAAGGCATTTAAAAATTTATTTTGATAAAATTTTAATAGAAGGTTTAACTTCGACGTACAAGTCATCCTTTATATTCATCAGAATAATGTTTTAGAGTCAAAATATATGACTTTTTATATTTATAAGAATAATAAGAAAAGTATCATCAATGTTTACGTATTTCATGGGTTCCCAAACTGTGGGTCGCGAGGGACAGTCGAATATTTAACTGTAACAGACATCAAATGATAGAATTTCTATGGTATAGGTCGCGAAAAGTACGTCTGCTGGCCAAAGGGGGTCGCACACCAGAAAGTTTGGGAACCTTTGGCGTATATGATGCAAATTTTAGTAGACAGGGCACTGCAAGTGAGCAAACATAATGATAAGTTTTCAGTTCATAATATATGCATTACAACCTGATGTTTTTTTATCATAGGGACCGACCATAACATAGTCACCATCGTAGGAGGAAGGGGGGGGGGGGATTTCTAAAGTGTGATAAGCAATGTTCAGGGTGGCCACTCAATTTTAGTTTTGGCATTCCCGTCTTTTTCCCGGTTTTCTCGGTATAATTTTTCAACTTTTCCCGGTTTTTTTTTTCAAATGGAAATTTTTGGGGTATGTAACACCAAACTCTTGTTTTACGTAAAAATTGGAACAATGTAAAAAAAATCCACTAAAATTATACATTTAACTAGTAAATACTAATACTTTTTCTCAATAAACCATATTAATGAACGATTACAGTTGAAAATAATTAACTGTTTTAGCACTGTCTTGCAACAACGTTCTAAATGATGATAAGATTGTTTAGGCTTTTCTTCTACATGAATTCTAACTTGCTTTTCACACTGCAATGAAGTACTCTACCCTCTTCGTCTTTCAAGAATGAACACCAACCAATGATTATAAATATTCTTTGGCAATGTTAGGTCACGCCCAGGGTTACGCCACAGAAGCTCAGCTTATTGGACGCAGCTTAATTTCCTCTAATTTCCCCTAATAAAACGGGGATAAAAAAACGTAAACGTAAACGCTGAAACCAAGTGTAATGCTGAACAAATATGTTTTACTAAACTGCAGAAATTTATGCTTATAACAAATTTTACATCAATCATTTTACATCAGATATGGAGTAATTGGAATAATATGCAATCAAGCGAGTCGATTTTAGGATCTTACAGTGTGACAGTGTGAGTAAAGTACTGTCCACGTACATACTGTAGCTCCTAATACTCATATTTTTTTTCTGTTGGAAGTGTATCGAAGAATTTTTTTTGAGAATACGGTCCTGTTGAAGATAAGGTGAATATTTTCGTGGCACCGTGAAGTGAAAGTTGAGCAGAAAAACTTGGCTGGTACTTACGCTGCTTCTGAATACTTAAATTTTACTTGAACACCTTCTAGATATTTAAGTCTTTAGACGAGCCGAAATAAATTTATCTAATTTTAAATATCGATTCTTATCTGAAAACAATTTTGGACTAAAGACGTAGTCACGTGCTTGCTTCCAGAAATATATGAAGTAAAAATCTAATATTTCTTACGACTTTGAGTAGTCAAAAAAGCGTACCCGAAAAAAACCTGACCAACATTGGATTTTTTGATAATGGTTCCACTATTTAAACAAGTAGTTAGTAGTTAATCCAAAACAAATGGGGTTATAATAATATTCTGAAAACTATTACATCTAATTTCGTTTGTCTCAAGTAAAACTTTTTCGTTGATTCCAAATTTTGGCCAATTTAGAATGAGTTTTGTTAAAGCACTTTTTTTGGAAACGCATTTCTTGACATAGAAATAGTCGTTCAAAATCGTGGGAAGGAAAGGGTTAATCCTTTATGAAATTGTTTATGTATGAAATGATGCTGAAGTTCTAAATATATTCACACATTCGGTAAGAACATAGCAAAATTTCAAGAATAGCAAGGTTGTGCAGAATCTAAATCAATAATTTGAATTTAGCTGTTTGCTGATGACACTGGCTTTGTTGTATCCCATCGAGACCCAACAGTTGTCATGGACAAATTGCAACAAGCTCAACAGGCCCTCGAATCGTACTAGCAGCAGTGGAAAATTAGGATTAACCCCAACAAAACCCAGGCCATGTTCTTCACCAGGAAGCGCAGTCCAAGAAACCTACCTCAACGTGAAATCAGAGCTAACGGACAGTTAATTCCCTGGTCCGAAGCTGTGCAATACCTTGGTGCTACGCTTGACCAAAAAATGAACTTTTCTCAGCATATCTCGAGCAGTCTGAAAAAGTGCGCCAAACTCACAAAAACATTGTATCCCTTGGTCAATTGCGATTGACGCTCGATATACGAACGAAGCTGCTCTAGTATAAAACAGTTTTCTGGCCTACACTAACATACGCCTTCCAAGCATGGCACACTTGCGCTCAAACCCATCGCATGAAAATTCGTCGGAAACAGAATCGTCTTTTTAAAATGATGATGAACCTGGAATTCTTGCACCCCACTGACGACCTACACCAACAAGCTGGAATCGAATTGATCGATGATTGGTTTTATCGGCTTTTCCCTAAATTTATCCTCGGATGCAGAACCTCGGATAACCCTTTGCTTTTAGACCTAGCAGAATAGAGCTGTGATATAGTTTATTATTTAGTTAAAGTTTTTCCTCCAACGGTCCCCTCCTATCGCAATTACGAATATTTTTTTTTTCAAATTTTCCTTTCTTCATGAATAATTAAAAATAAGCGACTATAATTTCAAAACCCCAAAATGTAGCTCAAATCACTACTGTCAGGACAATCCATCTCAGTGCGTAACTAAATACAACAACGTGTAATAGGATAAGAATTGAAATAAACTGAATTGAATTGAATTGAATTTGAATTTAGCTTGCTTACATATACAGAATACCTATAAGTTGTATAAAATTCAAATATGTTCACCAAATTTCTCTCAACAATAATTTTCCCGGTAATCATCTCAAATTCCCGGCTTTTTCCCGCTTTTTTCCCGGTCGTTCTGAATTCCCGTCTTTTTCCCGGTTTTCCCGTTTTTCCCGGTTCGGTGGCCACCCTGAATGTAGTAAATATGGGGAAAAAAAACTGTACTATGGTGGTAGGGGTTGCAAAATGGCTAATTCAGCGTAACGAACCAATAAATGCCTCCTAGTAACAACAAAGTAATGGCGAATATTTAAACTACCTTTAAATGCTGGCAAAGTTTCCACCATCAGTAGGTACGGAAATCCACGACAGGAGATCCAGTGAAATCACCCAAAACTCCTCTCATTAGATGACTCACCGAACCGAAACAAATCTTCCGATACAACCAGCCCAGCCGAGCTCATTGCCAATTCCTCCAACTGTCACTTTTGCTCCAGTTTCATTTCAATTGCTCGCGTTTCACGTTGCCGCCAGTAAATGGCACTTCGCTTTGGCTACGCTGCGCTACTCATACTATTGTTTTTTTTTTCTGTCTGTTGTTCTGTATCGTGTGTCTAACCCAAGTGGGAGACTGTGACGAATGCGCCTGCCTGCCTCCCGGTCTACGCGAAACGAAATCGTCTCAAATGTCTCGCGCGATCACCGCGGATTTTCTTGCACGCTGCAATTATTTTGTCATTCACAGGCAAATTAGCCCCGATATTAAGTCCTCAATCGGCGAAAACAAAAGCGACGGCTTGAACACAAAAAAAAACTATCGCGCGACATCAGCAATAACAACAAAAGCGATTGGGGCCGCCCCGCCGCCGTCGCCGCCATCCGCACCGAAGACAATGACACTCCGGACTTGGCCGGCCGAAGAAAAAGTTGTCGTAAATCGATCGAGAAAAGCTAGGCTAGTTTGCGCGCGTGATCTGCATCCGATACCCGGCCAATCATGACGACCGTGGTGCGCGTGGGCAACCCCCAAGTCCTTTTGTTACAGCAAGAGACGTTTTGATGGACAGATAGCCTAAGAAAACACCCCCTCCTCGCTTGCACCACCATTAGCTTCATTTTGGCCTTTGTCTACCGACTCGGTTGATTTGTGAGTCACGCAGACGGAGAGGTGCCTATTTCGTCTATTAGTCCCATACGAAGACGACGACGTCGATCGTGCAGGCTTTTGGGTAAGTGGATAATTGCAGAGACCAGTAAGCCGAGAAGAAGGCCTTCGACGCCAATGGCGGCCGTCGACGACGACGTACGACGATGGCGCTGAAGTGGAACAGGAGAAAGGACTCCAGCAACAACGCAACGGATTGGAAGTGATAGGGAAAAAGCTCATAAACTTTGATGGATGACAAGCTAAATGTGAAGGTGTTTATGAACTGCTCTGGGACCTTTAGACGATGGGGTTTCGGCGAACGGGGAAACCTAGAGTCGTGAGTGAACACTTTGCTACTTTGCAACACAGGTAGATCTATGCGATGCTGGCAACATACTTCCAGATGGATGAAGTGAGCAGCGAGGAGAGTCTTGATCCGAAACCACACGGCCATCAATCTTAATACTTGGGTAGCTTTCCGGAGCGCAACAGCGCGGTGATATCGAGGGCCAAAAGGCCACTCTCCATCACCTCCCCAAAGACTCCACTCTAGAACAGCCAGCGCATGCTCGCTCGAACAAACCCAAAGAAAGGTCTGCCGCTGCTAGGGGTGAGTTGAGGGCGATCGTGCAGTTTTAGCCTACTTTCATTCGCTCTGGCTGCACTGGTTTCGATCGAGCCCCTGCTCGAACAAAGAAGGTTAACATAGCGGACCTGGCCGCAACTAGTAGTAGGTAGGTACGTTGTTGCTGTTGTTGTCGTTGTCGTCGCATTGGAAAGCATAAGCAGCGGTCGGTGAAGCGGCTCGACAGGGCCAATTGTCGTGAGTTGCACTACGGCTGCTGCTGAGGGTCCATGGGAGAGAACATAAGCGAGGCGCAAAAGAAGCTCATTATCGTTTGTTAAGCATCGGGCTCTGGGACAAGCCTACTTCAAGTCAAGGAGGAGATCTGCACGGTCGGTCGGTGTGTGCCAGTTCACCTTGATCGGATATGCTTGCTATAGTTCGATTCGAATGGGAACCTCGAACGGTTCGAGAACATAAAAGAAGGGCACAGCTTGGCGAAGAATCGGATGTTGGTTAGTGAGACTACAAGGCAGAAAATACGTTTACAGAAAGAAACTAAAACCCACTTTCAAGTAGACTTTAATTTACTGCATCAGGCATTTTTTATGGATATTTCGAATAATTACATATATACATTTTATTGCTGAAACATTCATGTCGAAGCAATTCAATCAAAATTTAAAACTTCCTGTGAATAAACACCAGTCCGTAGATGAAATCAAATAAAAATTTAGAACTATCTTGCAAGAGCAAACACTCACCTAATTCTTGTACTAATTTTCTAAATAATGTACTGATGGTGAGAGTCCACTAAATAAATGACCCTTACCTAATTCATGGTAGGATGTTACTGTTACTAAATGCATACCATTAGAATGCAGCGACCTCGTGGTTCATCCTTCGCCTCCACACACACGGTTCTCTTGCATACTACCAAAAATTGTCCCGATGCGACATCCTAACACTTCGAATGCTAGCATGTCCTCCTCGAGCAAAGTCCAGGTCTCGAGTTCATAGAGAACCACCGGTCTCATCTGCGTCTTTTATGGGGCCCCTATAGACACAGCTGTAAAGGCGTGGGGGATTTCCTGGAGGAATCCCTAGAGGATATTTTGGAGGCGTTCAGGCAAAAATTCCTAGATCATTTTCCGGTGGAATCCTTGAAGGAATTCCTGGAGCATTCCCTGGAGGAATTCCTGGAGGTATTTCTGGAGGAATTCCTGAAGTAACATTTGGAGGGATATTCTGGCAGAAATTTCTTAAGGATTTTCTGGAGAAATACCTGGAAGAATCCCTGGATAAATTTCTGGAGGAATCCCAGTAGGGTTTCTTGGAGGAACTATGAGAGGAATTCCTGGAGGAAATTATTGAGGAATTTTCGGATAAATATTTGAGGCTTCCTGGAGGAATTCTTGGAGGAATGTCTGGAGAAACTGCTCGAGGAATTTCTGGAGGAAGTCCTGGAGGAATTTGTGAAGGAATTTCTGAAGGAACTTTTGGAGGAGTTTATGAAGGAGTTCATTGATAAATTCCTGAAGGAGGTTTTGGAGGAACTACTGGAGCTATTCCTGGAGAAATTCCTCGAGGTATTCCTGGAGGAATTCCTGGAAGGGTTCCAGGAGAAATTCCTTCAAAAATTCTTCCAGAATTACCTAATTACCACCAGGAATTCCTCCAGGAATTGTTCCAGGAAATTCCTTAGGGATTCATCCAGAAAATGAAGGAGCATTTCCCAGAATTCTTCCAGGAATTCCTCGAGAAATTTCTCCAGGGATTCTTCCAGGATTTTTTCCAGGAATTTCATCAGGAATTCCTCCAGGGATTCATCAAAGAATTTCTTCGAAAATTCCTTCGCAAAATCCTCCAGGACCTCCTTCAGAAATTCCTCGAGGAGTTTCTTCAGACATTCCTCCAAGAATTCCTCCAAGAATTCCTCCAGAAAGCCTCAAAAGTCTATCAGAAAAATCCTCAATAAATTCCTCCAAGAATTCCTCCCGTAGTTCCTCTCGTTATTCCCGTATTTCTCCAGAAAATCCTCTAGGAATTTTTGCCAGAATTCCTCTCAGATTTCCTCCAGGGATTCTTCCAGGAAATTCTCCAGAAAATCCTCTAGGAATTTCTGCCAGAAATCCTCCCAGATTTCCTCTAGGGATTCCTCCAGGAATTCCTCCTGCAGAGTTTCCTCAATGGATTCCTCCAGGATTTTTTCCTGGAATTTCTCCATGAATTTCTTGAGGAATTCCTCCTAGGATTCACTCATGAATATCTCCAGACGGTACTCAAAACATCCTCCAGATTTTCCTCCAGGAATTCCTTCAAAATTCTTCGAGAAGTTCCTCCAGACATTTCTCCAGAAATTCATCAAAGCATCAGAATTTCTTCAAATTGTTACTTCCTCCTGAAATACCTCCAGGAATCCAAAAATCCTAGAGGAATTACTCCCGGAACTCTTCCAAAAGTTCCTCGAGGAATTCCAACACGGATTTCTTCATGCATTCCTCTAGGAATATCTCCAGGAATTTCTTCATGAATTCCTGTTTCTGGATTACACGCGGCATTCTGCGAAATTTGTAGTCTCGCATGATGAGAGTTCATTTCATTTATTTAGTATTACATCAAATTCAAGATAATACTGAATCAACAATATTTCTCCATAATACACGGTTCGTGGCTGCCGCTCTCCATCCTCGGTCGCGCCCGATGCTCGCCAAGTCACGCTCCACCTGGTCCGCCCATCGTGCTCTCTGCGCTCCACGCCTTCTTGTGCCAACCGGATCAGTTGCAAACACCAACTTTGCAGGGTTGTTGTCCGGCATTCTTGCAACATGCCCTGCCCACCATATCCTTCCGGCTTTGGCCACCTTCTGGATGCTGGGTTCGCCGTAAAGTGCAGCGAGCTCGTGGTTCATCCTTCTCCGCCACACGCCGTTATGATGAGTTATTTGGAATCGAAAAATGGCCCTTTCTACCGGAGATTCCAAGGTCCTCAGAACTTGTTCCGTGGTCACCGGGTGACCAAGATCGATCAAAATCATTTTTCTTTGTTTTACTGGACGCGCGGCATTCTACGAAATTTAAGGTGTCGCATGATGGGGTTCATTTAGAATCGAAAAATGATTATTTCTACCGGCGATTCCAAGGACCTAATCAGGTCCAAAATTACGCCAAATCATTGTTAAGATACACTCTTCCCCTTGGTGATATACTTCAAACCGAATGCAATTTGGTGCCCTAGTTTCGGAGAACGAGCAGGGTGGCCACACAAAATCAAAATTGAAATTCCCGCATTTTTCCCGACTTTTTCCCGTATTGATTTTAAATTTTCCCGACTTTTTTATATACCGGTGGAGCATGTAAAACATCCAAAAATCCAAACTTTTATGTGGATCAGTAAAACTTACTGAAATATTTACAGTGTCATTGTGATACTGTGACAATATTACAATGTTTTGAAGATGTTAACATCAAAATAAATTCACATGTAACATACATATGCTTGAAATTTGCTTCTTATTCTGGATGTCGTGTAATGTAAAACTATACATGAAAATATTTGTGTCGGAATTCCCAAAAGATCTTTGTGAACTCCTTAAGAAATGCTTGATGAAGTTCCTATAAAAATGAAGTCAGCTAACTGAAATACTTTTTGATGAATTCTTTATAGGAACTCAAATATGTTCATAAAACAGATAAGTTCTGTTCTATAAATGCAATTCCTTAGCGAATTTTTTCTTAAAAATTTTAAACATATCTGGGGATTTCAAAAGGTTTTTATTTCATATTTCTAGCTAAATTTGTAGAGAAGTTCTCAAACCCTGAAAAACAATTTTGACATGTCTGCATTAATTTGTAAGGCTTTTTTAATATTTCAGGAAAAAATCGATATTCTGGGCTTAATTTTCTCCTAATTCCATTTTTGAAAAACTCATTTGGAAGCTTGTGAATAATGTTTGTTGGAATCTGATGCGTAGAGAGTACATCTTAAAAAAAAGAAATTTGCCCAATTTTAGTCGAATTTCTCTAGGAGTTTAAAGTGAATCTAGTTCAGCCGGTTTTGAGTAGCATTTAAACCTTTGGATTACCCTAGGGTTATGCTAAAAACAATCATTAGACATACCTACATGATGGGCCTAAAATTATTTCCGTATAAGAGGTGTTCTTCTTTCTTATGACATTCTTGATTTCACGACAATGTTTCGTCAGCAAAACTTGTAGAACCCCCAGCGAGACATGAAGCAATTCTTCAGATTTGCATTCGGAATTAAGGTTAAAAGCTCCTTTACAATGATCATATGTCTTTCCTTAGGATTTCAGGCTAGAAGCTTTTCATGTTTTCCATTGGTTACACCAGGAATTCCTTCAAGAGGCAAGCCACACATTTAATTTATCCAGTAATTCTACAAAATGTTGCACAGAAAACACTTCAACATAATTTCATAAAAAAAAAAACTACCAGAAACTCTTCCGAGACGACTGAATTTTTTAGGCTTTTAGTAACTATTGCAAAATTTTTTGAAATGTCACTACACGAAATTGTTAGTATAATGGCTTTGGTGATTGAAGAGAGTTTCTATGAACTCATTCCGAAATTTCTAGAAATACCGTTAAAAACTCCAACAAAGCAATAATTTCAGGAAGTACTAGCGTATTAAGGAATTACCTATTTCAAAAAGTTTCAATAAAAACATTGATTCTGGCGTTCAATTTGAATAGGTCGAATCGACATAGGAATCACAGAACACTTACGACCTGTGCAAACCGAAAAATCCAAACTACTACAAGGAAAGAACTATGTACTACAGAAACAATCTGGTTAGAATCTCTAAAATTATGTCACTAGTTTCTCCATGGTCTTAGTCAGAAAATCCTTTTCAAAGTTCAACATACAAAATCTCATGGACAAGAATTCTCGGATTACCATCAGAATTCCAGGGGTTTTCAGCTAAAATAAATTCCTTACTTTTTCCTGGCAGTAAACAGTCGAAACTGTGCAAACTATGTGATTTCTCGATTAAATATACTCGCAAGGTTGCGACCATTCATTTGCAAAGATTTACATTAATAGCAAAATCTCAGTTCAGAAGCATGCTTTCGAAAAACAATGTATGGATGAATTTAACCTTGTGGTTTTATCTAAAAGTTTGCCGAATAACATTGGGGTCGCACACGCATACCAAAGTCGTGAGCGAGCTCTGAAGGCAAATTTCTTCAGAATGATTGTAATTTACATTCACCGCGTGGAGAGTTGCCTTCACAGCTCGCTCACGACTTTGGTATACGTTTACGACTACAATGTTATTCGGCAAACTTTCAGATAAAACCACAAGGTTAAATTCATCCATACATTGTTTTTCGAAAGCATGCTTCTGAACTGAGTTAATAGCAAATGAATGTAAATCTTTGCAAATGAATAATCGCACCCTTGTATACTCGAACTGAATTTCTCGACAAATAGCTTTGGGAGAATATCTCCCAAAATCATTGAAATCATTGAAAGAATTTCCTACTAAATTCATCTATTCTAATTAAAGCAATAGTTTTTTTTTTGCGAATTATTTTGATGACTTCTGGTTTACTTCATTATTAAGCTATGATTAACCATGTATCAGTAGGTCTGCTTCAGAAGCACGTTTTCCTCCATTCAGGAGATTTGTACCATGTGACAAGCTAAACATTTTTTAAGCAAATGTTGGAGAAGTATTTTATGCCATTTCTTATAAAATCATTAAATTATTATTTTTTTCGCGTTTTTAAGATAAGTTTTTTTTAATCGTTAAAAACTTTACTTTAAAAATTATAATTTAAAATATGTTTGTGCCTAAATTTAATCGTTGACTTGAGCATTCGGACAATAAAAACCAGTCTTCCGAATAATATCTATCAAACGAGAAATCACTCCTAATTCAGAAACCAATGCTCATCTGCATTATTTGGATTTTGAAACTCCTGCGTGAGGCTTTTGAAACTGTGTAAGAATTTGGATTTGAAGTGAGTCAAGTGCTAAATCTAGGTTTGAGTTTACATTATGGAGGCGTTACACATCATTTTAAAAATTCCCGATCATAAACAAAATTCCCGACTAATTCCCGCATATTTCCCGATGAATTTTGATTCCCGACTTTTTCCCGCATTTCCCGAATTTCCCGAGTCTGTGGCCACCCTGAACGAGCCATTTGAAGTCAGAAAGAATCGTCCCGGGTTGTTAAGGGTTAATAACTGTTCAAGTGTTCATAGAATACTTGTAAGAAGCAGGTTTCGTCCCAGTAGTGAGACCGTTACCACATAACATAAATTGAACTCTGGCTCAAGAAGTTGAGTGTCAAATGCGTTATTATAACATTATTCCCATACCATTTTTCAGCATGTATACCATTTTTCACTGCTGTGAAGCAAAACAAAGACTCATAGATCTAGACTGGCAGCACGTAGAGATCTTAAATAGGACATAAATTGTGAAAACTCAAGTCAAAAATAGGTTTGATAGCCTCAAATATAAAGGGAGGTCAATATGTGAAACGTGGATATGTGATGTCGAAGATTTCAATGGATTTATGTCAAAATGAATAAGTGGATTTCCAGCAGCTACTTTTGCGCATATCGTAGATGCCAATCTTCGTTCCTGTATTGATTGATTGATTTGATTTGTCTTTATTAAAGAGACTTTCAGCCCTTGGCTGGTTCGTCTCTGTTCCTGTATTGTTTGTCAAATCTGGAATACTGATTGTATCAGATGATTTTTGTGTACCAAAATAAATGACAGTTCGATGCCTTTTATAAAAGATATAACAGTTTCGCGTGCTGGGAAAAGGATACAACTTTTTTCTTTGCTCTGACTATGGAGTTCCACTTATATGCCGTTACGCCAATGAGAAGTTATGGCCTTCACAGCCAGATGTTGTTGTAGAGTGAACTGGACGATGGATTTTTTTCGAGAATCAGTTGATCAGCCAAAAGATTTCCGAATAAATTGTGGGCTTCGTGGCCGTGCGGCTAGAGGCGTCAGCCATCTATGCGTTTCGTAAGCCTCGGAGTGTGGGTTCGATTCCTGCTTCAGTCGGTGGAAACTTTTTGTCAAACGAAAAATTCTCCATTGGGCCACTGGGTGCTATGTGTGTTGTCTCTTGTCTAATGTAAGTGCTTGTTCAGTCTGTACAACCTGTGGTTGAAGACGGTGTAGTGTGTTTTAAATTCTTGGAAGAGTTTTCGAAACAATTTACTGAAGAATTGTCCCAAGGCACCCGTTTGGAAACTTCAAAAGAAAACACGAAGCAACTCCTGGAAAAAATCCCGAAGGAATTTCAGTAGGATATTTTGTAGAAGAGTTTCCCAGATATGCCAAAAAAAATTGAAAGTTTCGAAACTCCCAAAGGAATGCATTAATAAATTTACAAGAATTCTTACAAAAATTCTCAAAGAAACTCTTGAAGGAATTCTCTAGGCAACTATTGTAGGAAATGTTGGGGGAACTTCTGAAATTTTACCTGCAGGAATTTTTGAATGAACTACTGGAGAAACTGCCTAAGAAATCCAAGAGAAATTTCCATGGGAATTCCGTAAGGAACTTTTGGAAAGAATTTTCTACAATACCTTCTGAAATATTTCAAATAGTATTCTCGGTGGCAATCGCAAAGGAATTTCCAGAGCCACACCAGGACGAAAACTACTTGAGTATTATCAAGATAAATTCTTGGGAAAGAATTTTCCGAAAAAACTTCATGGAATTCTTACACGATTTCCTGGAGGAACTACAGAAACAAGCCCTGGAGATTTTTCCAAATGAATTCTTGTAGAGATACCCAGAGAAACTTTTGAAGGAACCTCAGAAAGAATTCCCAAATCCCGTTAGGTTTTATAAAACCTTCTAGCGAAGAGTTTCCGAATTTGAAGAATTAATTGCTGAAAGATTCATAAAGAAATTTTCGAAGCAACTCCGGAAAAACCTCGAAGGAACTTTTGCAGCAAGTTCCGTAGAATTTTCCGAATGAATTCCAGAAAAGATTACTGGAGAGCTATTCGCCAATGAACTCTTGGATAAATTCCAGGAGAAATTTTTCGATAGTCCGAAAGAATTCAAGAACTTAGAGAGAAAATTTTGAATAAACTCCTGGAAGAAATATTAATTAATTCATGTAGGCGTTCGAATGAACGCCTAAAGATATTTTAAAAATATTCCCTGGAGAATTACTTCATGGAAGAATCCTAGAAAAAATGGTAATATTTCTGAATTTGAAGAAACCCTCGAAGGCATTTCAGGAGAAATTATTGATGGAACTTTTTCCAGAAGCAGCAGTAGAAATTCCTGAAGGAATTTTCGATAAAAATCTGGAATATCAGAAATATTGATTAAAAACTTTTCCGAAGGTGCTATTGCCGGAACTACTTAAAGAGCGCTTGAAGAATTGTCCAAAACAAATCCTGAAAATATTTCTGAAGGAGCTCCTGGATAGATTTTCGAATACATCAAGGGGTATCCGTAGGAGCTGTCCGAAAAAACCTGAAGTAATTTTTGGAGGGGTTCTCGAAGAAACTGCTGGTTGAAGAAACTCCTGTTAGAAATACTAAAAGATCTCTTGAAGAAATATACAACTACTAGCTTGCCCAAGTGGTACTGTGAATACTTGAGCTTGATCTGCACAAACTATTCCAAAAGAAATCAAGATATTTCTGCAGGCACTTTAAGACATTTAAAATCAGTAATACTCCACTTCGAAATTCTCGAAGTACTCCCAAAATACCATAATTTCATTTCGAAATCCTAATAAATCATTGCGCTTTCGTTGCTTTCGAAAGTTTTTTTTTATTCTTCAATCACTTAACCTAATTTACAGCTCTATTGTCCACTGGGGCACTGCGTGAGCGATTCCAATTGGAAGCTGTACTTACACTTTGTACAGCGCCTAAATGTATTCTATTTTAATTGTACTACATCGAACTAATTGCCGCTGCGCTGCTTCCACTTTCTACCCTATCATGGGTTGCCGATCGCCGATGTCCAAGTATCCGGGTTCATTTGAGCCATGGGCTCAGAAGAGGGTCAGTGTCAGCTGCTCTCAGGGGGAAAGAGCAACTGACGAAAGTGCCGGGGCTGGGATCGAACCCATGACCATCTGCTTATGAAGCAAACGTGTAGCCACTACACCACGGGCCCCGGCAGCTTTCGAAAGTTGACGAAAATGAAAAATTAAAATTGAAAAATGAATATTGATAGCTGCTTGGGAATAATAGTCATCTTCAGTGTATCAGTATTGATGATGATAATCTTCCTTTTTGGGCGATAATAGCACCTGCTACGTCAGGTTGAAAGTCAAAGTGGGGATGGGGAGGGAAGTGATGATTGCAATCGCTTGTTGCCATTAGACCGCGGAGTTCAATGCACCTGCACAAGCTCATGCGGATGTCGGAGCGTTGTTCGGAAATCTTTATTTTCGGCATAGGGGTTTACGCATTGGTGCGTGGATGCCAAGCGTAAAGTGATAGATTGTGGGAAAATTACTGTGAAGTGTAGTTCGCCTGGTTGCATATGCATAGCTTGTAGGCGTTTATATGATAGATCTTACATAGTGCCATGAAAAAGAATTTTTGTTTCAATCCGTTTCTGGTCCCATGAGATGTGCAGTCACGTTTTTTTACGTGTGGAATACGTACCGTTTAAATAAAACTTAGTTCAAAATTCAAAACAAAAACACCTAAACAAATCTCGCCATTTCTTGACGAATCATGCAAAAATAAGACATAGAAACAAAATGTATGGAGTTTTCATTTACGCGGTCGCGTAAACCGCGTGAAAAATACCTGACTGTAAGTAGAGAAAAGAGTATAGAGAAAAAAGTAGGAGGAAAGGAACGAGCCGGGGTTAAACCCAGGACCTTCTGCATATGAATTAGAAGCGATAGCCACTAGACCACTAAACTTTTCATCGTAGTTGCTTTCGTTGATTAAGTCTAAGTACAAGGTTCCGGGTAGCGACAGAGCCCAAAGTGTTGCGAGTATTAGCCATGTTTAATGAGATAGATCCAACACGCTCGAAGTTGCTGCATTCTGCTCTAGCCCATTTGTTGACGAATGAGTAATGTAGTGCGGATGTCGAAAAAAAGAATGGCGAATTTTTCAGCTGGGAACCAGGTAAAGATCGGTTACTTCATAGCGGTTGCACGTGCCAGTCGGGGTAATATTGACCCCAACATCCTACTAGGGTTAAATTCACATGGTTTTTCGTAAATACGCCAAAATAAGCTCAAAAACTGATTCTGGCCATTAACCCTCGAGCGATCGCGCCGTTGTATTTTGTACAACACGAAAAATCTCGCTTTTTGTACTCAGCATTAGCGTGGTACCGACGGTGGTGGTGGCCAGCCACGCGAGTAATGAAAAATGATATAAATTTTGCCAAAATGAACAACTTTGCCGAAGAATGTAGATGTTGGAAGGGGAATGGCGTTCAGTCTAAAGACGTATTAATGTTGTCCCAGTAGAATGCGATGGAGTGGTCTTTCGATAGAATTGTTTGGGGTCTGGCCACTACAGGTGTATTATCTAAGCTTTCACACACATTAGAATCCATGATTTCCACTTGGCTGACCTTGTTTTTTGTTGTCATTTGTCAGAGCCTTTCTGCACAGACTAAAATCGGCGGTTTTCTTGAAATCCCTACGCGCAGTTTTCCTAAGCATCTTCCCGTCATCGCTTAGAGGTAGAGTCTGCATTCGGTGAACCATGTGGTGAAAAGCTGCCATCTCATGTTGGAAGGAGTGATTCGACGAATAGGGGATGACACGCATGGTATTTGTAGGTTTCCTGTAAATCTCGAATTCGAACGTTGAACTGTCTTCCCTCTTAACTAATAGATCCAAAAATGGAAGTTTTCCCTCCTTTTCTTCCTCGTGAGTGAACCTGATATCCTTATGCACATTGTTGATGACCTCTAGAACCTTAGATAAAGCTTCCCGTTTGATCACACTGAAAATATCGTCGACGTATGTACCTCCACCATTTCTCCGGAAGTAAACCTTGCTCCTTTAGCTTGGTTTCTAAATTTGCCATGAAAATCTCGCATAGAAATGGGGATAGGGGATTTCCCATGGGGGCACCTTTGGTCTGCTTGTAGAACTGTCAACGGAATTGGAAGTAAATCTCATCCATGCACAGTCTAGCTAAACGTAAATAACTCCTAACTTTTTCTTTCCAAGCTGCGTCAGACTTTTGGGGTAGTAACCAATCCTCGAGAAGATTAAGAGCATCCTTTACAGGGACACTTGGGAATAGTGCTGCGACGTCGAAAGAAACCATAATCTCGTCCTCCTCGATGGTTCCTGATTCCAACAACTTTTGGGTGAACTCCTGAGTGTTTTTGACCGAACTGGTGGGGAAGGGTTTTGGCATACTTTGGAACTCTTTGACTAACCATTTAGCCAATTTGTGGGTAGGTGACCGGGTTTGTGAATTTTAAGAAGACCTTTGATCCGCGGAAGAATGGGATTTGCTTCCTTCAAACGATAATAAAAATAAGTTCATTGTATGGTGAAATAGTCATTTATTGTAAAATAAATTACTTATTTCAAATCAAATTGCCTACCTTCAGGCGTGTAAGGGGAAATTTCAAAATTTAATTTTGCATTTTAAGTATTAAATTCACTAGTTGTAAACGCGTTATTCGGTTTTAGAAGAGCAAAATTAAGCGAAGAAGGAGATTTTCCTTTCCAACTGATGCTTAATTGCATACTGATCAATTTTGCCCCAAAGTGGCATTTCCAGTGGCAATTTTGGCAAAAGTGGCAATTTTTCGTATTTTTTTAAGTTATTTAACTAAAAGTTTAAATTTGTTGAACAAAATTCTGTCACATGGTTCCATGAAGGTCCACTGGGTACTGGTTTTACAGAAAATCTTTTGGCAGTGTTTGAATTGCCACTGATGTTATCCGCAAAAGTTGTTTTAAAGTGATCAATTCGACCCCGGATTACGGGACTTCCTCATACGGTGCAATTTCGCAGCCAGTGTTTTTGCGACAATCTATTCAGTGCGGCATAACTTTGTCCGAACTTGCACAGAATAGCATAATATACTACGAACTTTACGATTTTTAGGCCTTGCATTGAGATTTTCGAGCGGTAACGTCGAGTCGGTAAACGCTGCAATGCTGTTGAAGATCTACTATTAAACAGTTTCGATTTTGGGTTAGTAATATTCGATTATTTACGAGTTGAAAAAAAAAACGCAACAAACTCAGCTACGATTTTGTCTCCAACAAAAATTTTCGAAATCATGTCATTATTTGATATTTTCTAGTTGGGATAAAGAGTAATCGTCGCGCCTTCTTTGTTCATTCTGAACATGGATAGGATATACACCATTTAGCTTTAAAATTTGAAACATCTATTATTTTTTACGAAAATAAATACATCGCGATGTTCCGAGTTTGTACATGTACGGTTTAAATGTTTGACAGTATATTCCTACAGTATCACACCGAACACCTCTCTAAGGTAGCAATTTTCAAAAGTAATAAAAACTGCCAAAAAGTAGCCGAATATTTCATCCATTTCCTGTTGCCGTCTGTTAAGCTCCATCTTTCGTCGTCGTTATCCCCCAAAAAGAGAACCCAACCATCAGTCAGCCTGCATGGACGGAGACATCTGCCCCGTTTTTGGCTTTTTACTACACACAATTTCTACTGATGCATATAATTGGTAGGTTTCACTATTTTCCTGTCGCAGCTTTATTGCCTTAAACTGTTGTCCCATCATCAGCACCAGCAGCAGCAACACCAACAGCAGCCACCACAACGACAGCCATAGTCATAAATTATGACTCGGATGATGATGCAGGCTCGTTTGGAAGACATTTTTTTTACGAACTTGGTTTGGTAGATGTCGAGAGATCGGCTGGCTGCGTAGTCCGCAACTTTAAAATTTATTATCTACCCAATTTTCTTTCTTCGTCAATAAACGTCCAGCGCGAAAAGTGCATCGTGAAATGCAAGCCAAACAGTTTTTTTTGTGCTGCTGTTGTTATATTGACTTCGCTGACTCGATAGATTGCGACAGTGCGCAGTGCGATGAAACTGCTGATGCCCAATATAACGTTACTTTTTTTCTGACCTCATGGGTGTAGGTACCCGAGTTGGTTACGACGGCGGGGCGACGTGTGGTTTTTAGGTGTGCTGGCTGCCTGCGTTGGGTGAGTAGTTATAATTGGTGGCACAAATTGCCACCAGGACGACCGATTGGCAACCCAGCCCGATGAGTAATCGATGGTCGAAGATTAGTGCCGACCGAGTGAGAGGTAGAAACTCATTTTGAACCTTGGCGTAGGAGGTGCGTGGCTCAAGCAATTGCGCATATGAAACCATCCGTGCGCAGCGCAGCAGTTTGCCTCATTAGATCATTATTTTTTACGATCTAGGTGGTACTATTGCACTGACTGTGAACTGAAATAAAAACTGAAAGCACTGAACTGAAAATATCAAAAGTCAATCGAAAACCAATCCATATCCAAGCTAATTCTAATTCAATCCACATGCAACTCAAACCAAATTCAATACAAATTCAATTCACATCCAATCTAAATTCAATCCATATCCAATCTAAATCTATTCAACGATGACAAGGCGACCGCATTTCATTTCGCAAAATTTCTGCAGTAAATTTAAGCATAATTCATAAAAATAATAGTTATTTATGCAACGAGTCGCAAAAAGATGATTTTTTCAGCAACGAGTCGTACATTTATCCAACCAGGCTTGCCGAGCCAAAGTCTACGGTCCATACATTTTTTTTATAGTGAAAGTAGTCAATTCATTAGTAGTTATTTACAAAATTTAAAATTCTAGTTCTAAGTGGAAGTTCAAAGCATTAACATCAATTACATTGTAACACTCATTTACAAAGACGATGTATTGAAAAAATATTCTAAGAATCTTCACTCGTTTTGTTCTGTTCATATCTGTTAGGGGCTGTTCATAAACACGTAGACCAAAATTTAGCCATCTCAGATCCCCCACCCCCTCCTACCCCCTCGTAGGCTTTTGCCATACAAAAATTTTGAAATTTGTATGGAGCGTAGACTCTGGCTAGACCCCCCTCCCCACAAAAAGTCTACGTGGTTTATGAACGGCCCCTTAGAACAGGTAGCACGAAAATTTTGTATGTACAAGACAAAAATCTACGGAGAGGTCTACGTAGTTTATGGACAGCGCCCATGTGGCATTTATGCGTCCGACGGCAGATTAAGTCAGATGCACAAATTCGAAGGTGGTACAGTCCTAGACCGCTTTTGTAAGAGTTGCTTTCTTCCCGTCCGAACCTTAGTACAAATATTAGAAACTAATGTCTGATTCTTAGACAAGATTGACGCAACCCTCCAATTGTCGAGAACTGTCCTGTCCACGTCCATGCGACTGCTAAAAAGTTTTGTCAATTTCTCGATTCTTGTTTAGCACGTGGAGTTTTTTCGTAATTCAAATCTCAATTTGTTCATCAAACATGTGTTTCTGTTGTGTGCATGAATCTCAAAGCAATTAATCTGTGTAATTTTTACTTTTCTCGGTTAGCCTAGGCAAAAATCTAGCAATTGATTACGATTCAGTGTAATCAGTTTTGTACCTTTAAATCTGCCTGTCACACTTAACCGTCCCTGAGACCTCCCTGTACCCCTTGAGACGCCTTGATACGCTTCTGAGACCTCCTGGTACCCTCTGGACATCTGAAACTCTCTTAAATGCTCCTGAGACCCCTGAAGCGCCCTGAAAGCCCCTCTGAAACCCCTGGGGCTTCTTGCGCCCCTCTTAAGGTGAAGATATGACGAAGCCACAGCTCAAATTTTCAAGATTGCGCTGAAAAGTTGATCGATTGGTCACCTCCAGCGGGTAACCAATCGATCAACTTTCCAACGCAATACGACATCCACTTCAGATTTGTGCTCTTGAAAATTTAAGCTGTGGCTTCGTCATATCTTCACCTTAAACGCCCTTAAATACCCCTGATACCCACTGAAGCGCCTCTGAAACCCAAAAAACGCCTCTGACCTTCTGATACTCCTTGAAGCGGCTCCAAAACCCCTTGGAACCCCCTAAAACGCTTTGAAGCACCCCTTAAACGCCTCTGAGATGTCCTTTAAACACCTGGGACCTCCTTTGAACGCTCCTGATTTTTCCAGGTGCTCCTCTGAAGCCTCCTGAGACCCCTTTGAAATGCCCATGAGACCCACTAAAACCCTTCCTTAAGGCTCACAGGTACCCTCCTTAAACTCCCTAAGACCGCTTGAAATGCTCACAAGACCTCCTAAAACACTTCTGAAACCTTCTGGAACGCCCCTGAGACCCCCTGAAGCTCCCCTGGGATCCCTTGAAGCAACCCTGAGGCTTGCTCGAACCCGCTTACATTACTGAAATGTCCCTGAAGCGCCCCAGGGACCCCCTGAAACGCTCCTGAAAGATCCCTGGAGGAATCCCCGGTAGAAATGTTGAAATGTAGAAATCACAACAAGAATTCTTGGAAGAATTCCAATTAAAACATGAATGAATCGCGAATGTAAACCCAAGAGGAATTCTTTAAAGTATTTCTAGAGTAATCACAGAATGAATGTTAGTATAAATCATGGGTGCCTCCCTAGAAAAAATCTTCGATTATTGGTAGGTATTTTCACAATAATTGAATCATTTCAAAGATCTAAAAAGCCTTAGGAGGAATCCGGTGAAAAACGCTTACAGAAGTTTCTTCTCTGGGTATATATCGAAAAAAAAATCCGAAATATCGTGGAAAATCCCAGAAGAAATCTCGAGAGAAACGTCTGGGACGGAATCCCAACAAGAATCTTTGAGAGATTTGAAGTAGTCTCATAAAGTTTTTTTTTTAAGGAAACCCCAGAGCAGTCATAGAAGTCAGCGGAGAGCAAAGCGGATAAAACGACGCAGGGCAGGACAGATTCTATCCTCTCTATTCCTCTCAGATTATGAGGATTCCAAACCACGTTTCAGTACTCGAGCGTCGATCGAACCAGCGAACAATAGAGTGATTTCAGACAATACACGCTGGTAAAGTCCTTGCCGATCTGAAATATTAAACCCAATTTTCTAGATTAGAGGTTCCCAACCTTTTTGGGATGGCGACCCCCTTAAGAATTATCAAAACATTTGGGGCCCAATTAAAAATTTTAGAAAAAAATGAAATAAATAAACGAAACCAATGAAGAAACGGCTGTAAGATAGGCTCTAGCGTGCGCAGCCTTTTTTTCTCATTCACTCTCGTAAACAAACACGAGAAAGATAAAAGAGAGGGCACTTGCCCTCTCTTTTATCTCGCTCTTTCTTGTGTTAATCAAAAATAATGAGTAAGAAGAAAGAAAAAGCTGCACACGCTAGTGAAGATAGGCCACAGTTTCAACAGTAAATAAATTGCTCTCGCTCGTTATACATATGTTCATATGAGATGAATGAATTTGCGGTGCAAATTAAGGGAATGATAAGGCATGATCGATGATATTTGAATCACCTGATGACAACTAAATGCAGTGTTTATTTATTGGTTTGGTAGCTTAGTTTGAAAAGCTCTTGTCTCGCAAAGTGGCTTACAGTGGCGTAGCTAGAAATTTACTCTAGAAGGGGGTTTCAACGATCATTACCTTTTATTATTGGACACTTACATTTCATAAACAAAAATGCAATATACAATTAATTTGAGTCGACTTTGAGAAAAGTCTTCATAATTTTATGTTTTGAAAATGGTGAATTTTACCAAAAACAGAGTACTTTTTCCAATACTACCACAAATGTGTTTAAAAAATTCGGCTGAAACTTTTCGTGTTTTCGACTGAAAATCCATGAAAAATCTACCTGTGAATTCAAAACAGTATTTTCTCTTCAAGTCAGCAAAACCACACCTCCTTTCACAATTTCAGTAAAATATTATCTCAAAATTTTGACAAAAAAATCTTTGAAATGTTGCTAGAAATTCTCTCATCTGAAGTTCATCTTCGAAATTCTGTTTAATTGTTTAGATTTCTGAGATGTTTCGAAAAAGTGTTTTTTTTTCGAAATCCTAGAGAAAAAAGTCAGGCAATTATCAAGGAATGTAATCATAATGATTGAATGAACATCTGAACATGTTTCTTCAAACTACTGATGGTTATCAATCTTCGATTACAATTTTTCTAATTTTTGCACCTTACAAAATTTAAAATCATTTTTAATTTAATCGTTATGTTCCGACATTTTTTTTTCTACACCGTACTTTTCAAATGGGCGCTGGGTACCCGGGTACACTGTCTGCCACATAAGAGTTAACAAAATAGAATAAAAATTAATCATTTTTTTTTTTGGTACCATGGCGGCCCCCCTGGACTGGCTTCACGCCCCCCAGGGGGTTGCAGATCACCGGTTGGAAACCCGTGTTCTAGATGCTTTTTCATCTTCCAAGGAAACATGTTGTCTGAAGATTAGCTTAAACGGATTAGATCAGCAACAAAATCAATCAATTTACTAGTAATTGCCAAGATTGCTAGACTCTCTTGGTCATCGTTGTAACGAATAGTACATTGAAACCTTATAAATGCACATTTTATTTTCCGTATCGGGCCCCACGTCTGGGAACTTAGATACCCAAAATAAAATGAAACATTACAAATGCACAAAACACAAACATGCAACACATAAAATTAATTGTGCCCAGTTATCTAAATAGATAACGTAGTCCAATCCCAGGATAACGAGGATTCATTATTGTTCTTGGTCCATCAGTCAATCCTGTGATCGTATTTCTTCTGGCTGGTTGCCTTTAGTTCGCAACGATAGTTGTTTTCACAGCTTGTGTTTGGTCTAGGAATTTCTAATCCTAAGGGCATCAAGATTCGGGCAACATCACAAGACTGTCTACAATTTGATGTCCGTGTAAGGGGGCGTCTTGTTTTGCGTGTTTTGAACTGGATCGCTCCTGAAATGTTTGGAGCGCTACAAATGCACATTAAAATTCAGGGACAAATGTACAAACCTTAGTAAAACATACAAAATAAACTGACAAAATGTGCACAACAATTTACAAACGTAACACACTCCATGCAACAATCGAAGAATTTTCCATGAATTTAATTCTCCAATTCATGGAAAATTCTTAAAACTATTTTACACACGCAACAACCACTTCACAAACGTAACACAACACCAGAGAAATTCTAAAACAATCCTTTTTACCATACTATCAAGTAGTCAGTTGATGGCAGCGATGATCATTTTATTTGGTGTCACCTTCTTCTTCTTCTTCTTCATGGCTCTACGTCCCCACTGGGGCTTGGCCTGCCTCGCTTCATCTTAGTGTTCTTTGAACACTTCCACAGTTATTAATTGAAGGGTTTTCTTTGCCTGCCATTGCATGAATTTGTATATTGTGAGGCAAGTACAATGATACACTATGCCCAGGGAGTCGAGAAAATGTTCACGACTGGAACGGGAATCGAACCCGCCGTCTCCGGATTGGCGATCCATAGCCTTAACCACTAGGCTAACTGGAGACCCAATTTGGTGTCACCAGACTAACTAAATTACGTAAGCCAAACGCTTACCAGATAACTCCGCGAATAAAATTGCCACCATGCTAACCTTAAACTAATTGCCACCAGGCTAACTTAAAACTAATTGCCACCAGGCTAATTAAAAACTTAGAACGCCAGCGAATCCTGGAAAATGGTATGATCTAACGCCATTAACCAACGGCCAAAGAACTGCCATCAACCAAGCACTTAGCTTTTATCTATCTTTATTGTTGCGGACACTCATATTTGATCTACTCTAAGTTTGCCTAACCTAAACCGGATGGATTAACAAAGAAACAATAAACTATAACTTGAACGTGGGTTTTTTAGTTGGGCTCCAATGTAACAAATAGTACATTCGAACCTTATAAATGCACAAAGTCCCGCGTTGGGCGCCAATGTAACGGAAAAAAAGTTTTGCGGAACACTACAAATGCATTGAGCTCACGACGAGTTCCACAATTTGGACAACTTCTAACAGAACCCTACAAATGCGCATTTTATTTTCCATGTCAGGCCCCACGTTTCAGGTATCAGTAGGTCGGCTCAAGAGGCACGTTCTCCTCCATTTGGGAAATTTGTGCCATCGCCATGAATACGAGCCTATTCATCATTTACCTGAGGAAGAGCGAAGGAGGAATAAGGGATGGGATAGGGAAAGGGAAGGTAAGGGAATAGGGTCGACATAATCGCATAAGCGTACCACAACGGGTTCAAACAGCGCCCTGAAAAGGGCACTGTAAAAAACGCATGAAGCGTAAAGTAAGCCTATAGCTACTTGCCACAACGGGTTCAGAACAACAGAACATCCTGAAGATTCAGGCTTCTTAGGTTAGTTTCACTTAATCAAATGTTTACCGAGTACTCGGAAACGCAGTTGCGTAAAAACTGGGTAGTTACATATCAAATGATTCAAAGTTCCACAGTCGGATTCTCAGCTAAGATATACAAATGAAGTAGCCTGTTGAGGCTTGTGATGGACAAAATCATAAGTAGGAAAACCACATTGAGTTATTTCAATTGCGTTTCTGCTACGAGATTCCTCAAAAGACTCCCGCATGGGGGCATCCACAAACACTCAATTTCCTAATCGCTGCTTGACATAATGCCGAGAAGAGATGTTGGTTTTTGAGCATTTGGTCAATCCAATTGGAAATCATTGAAAGATAAATAGGACAATCCATGCGGTTTCCAATATGGAATCAAAAGGTACGTGTTCAAAAGTATCCTGGAAATCCGAGGAAACACCCAAACAAAATTATTTTTGAATGAATGCGTTTCCGATATCGTAAACAACATTGTGTAAACAAATCACAGTGGACTTTCCATTTTGGTAAGCATGTTGGCCCCCATCTGTTCCCATGGATAGGCATGTTTGCTATAAAAAACAACACGGGTGTGATGCTCGACAAAGCGTTCTAATCATTTCAGAAGAAAGAGGTCAAATTGATAGGTTTGATCTTCATACGAAGACATTATCCACTTACGGAATAAACTTGACAGTATAATCCCACCAAGATTTGGGAATGGCAAGGCTGCAAACAAGTAGTTTTATCAAAACATTTTGGGGCTCGAGGCATGACACGCAAGATTGTCATTTCAATTTACTGAAAGTAGCAAACATCGGGTCAAACGCAAATTGCGGAACCATATTGGTGTGGTAATTAAAACATTACATGTACATAGAAATCTTCCCTACGAAAGTAAGGTTCTTGGAACAAAGCTGTTCTTTTATGCTGAAGATTGATCTGAGCTACCATAACCATAGCCACTACCCAAACTAGGCACGATCAAACTCTTACAATCACAACACAAGAAAAAAGAGCAGCGATAAAAACCAATTCGGTATCGATTGAAGAGCGCCAGAGACGAACATACACAGAGGACACTGTGAAGAACGCATAATGCGAAGAGCCATATAGGTTATAATTAAAGCTAATAAACAACATACTAATAATCCCACCTTTATTGAGCCTCGCAGTTGAGGCTTAAGAAGAATAGCAGATTATCTCGGAGAAACACAAGGTCAACTGCACCATTGCTCCGGTTAGCGCAGTAAGGGCAGAATACTGTGGAGGGCGCCCTAGTACTCCACAGGCTCCGTTTGTAGTTAGGTTTTAATTAGACCCCCCTAACCATTCATTCCTTGGCACGGTAAGCATAAAGCCGCATAACACCATGAATTAGGGGTCACCTGTTTAGTGGACTCTTACCACTGGATCAGGCGATCCGTAGTGTTATTCTTAGCCAATTGAGACAACCGCTACCGACACTACACAGCTATCTAGACTGATCGGGAAAAGAAGTTAACATTGATGGTCAACTTCCAAACGAGCCCGACCAGCCCTGCGGACACTCATATTTGATCTACTCTAAGTTTGCCTAACCTAAACCGGATGGATTAACAAAGAAACAATAAACTATAACTTGAACGTGGGTTTTTTAGTTGGGCTCCAATGTAACAAATAGTACATTCGAACCTTATAAATGCACAAAGTCCCGCGTTGGGCGCCAATGTAACGGAAAAAAAGTTTTGCGGAACACTACAAATGCATTGAGCTCACGACGAGTTCCACAATTTGGACAACTTCTAACAGAACCCTACAAATGCGCATTTTATTTTCCATGTCAGGCCCCACGTTTAGGAACTATAGATACGAAAAATAAAATGAAACATTACAAATGCACAAAACACAAACATACAACACATAACATAAATTGTGCCACGTTATCTAAATAGATAGCGTAGTTCAATACCAGGATGACGAGGTTTCATTGTTGTTCTTGGTCCATCAGTCAATCCTGTAATCGTATTTCTTCTGGCGGATTGCCTTTTTGTTCGCAGCATTGGTTGCTTACATAGCTTGAATTTGGCCTAGGAATTTCTAATCCTAAGGGGGCATCCTGATTTGATGTCCGTGTTAGGGGCATCCTGAATTTGATGTCCGTGTTAGGGGACGTCTTGTCTTGCGTGTTTTGTACTGAATCGCTCCTGAAATGTTTGGAGCGCTACAAATTCACATTAAAGTTCAGGGACATATGTACAAGCCTTAGTATAACATACAAAATAAACTGACAAAATGTTCACAACACTTTACAAACGTAACATCGTCTCCCTATTCGATGACATTAAGAGAGTCGTTTCTGTAAAAATCGCGTGACGACTTGTGTTGACACTGATGCCGTCCAAGCCTGTCCAGGAGTAATCTGAAAGAATGTCGAAATAATCCCGGAAGGAATCCCTCGATTAATCCCAGAAAAAAAATCTTCAACGAACCCCGGAAAATACCGAAAGGATCCTTTAACTTGTTTTAAGAGGAATAATTCTGCAATAATATCCCTAATGGAGTTCCAGGTGCAGTCCTGGGAAGAATCTTTGACGGAATTCTTAATACCTTTAAAAATCATGGGATACTCTTCTTAAAGCAATTTCGGAATTGCGTTACGTTGTTGGTGGAATTTTTGACAGGAATTCTTCGATGAATACCGGTAAAAACACCAGTAACTGGATCGTGGATATAATCCCAGGAAGTATCATTCAGAGAATCCCAAAGAGAATCCTTTGAGGTATTCCTGGAACAGGGATGGGAACACTCACTTTCAAAGAGTTGCCCTCACTTGCTATTTCTCAGCTCTGAAAGGTTCAATTAAGGAACAGTGTATGAACGACTTTTGCCTTGTGATTTTGTCTAAAAGTTTGCCGAATAGAGTAGGGGTCGCACACGCATGTCAAAGTCGTGTCAGAGCTTGTAACGTTTTGCGTTTTTAAGTTAAAATCGAAAAGAAAAATGAATAAATAGACTAAAAGTTATTTGCATTTTGTTTTGTATTTACGTTAACGATATTGAAATATTTCATTTGTTTGTAAAATCGGTCCATGCCTGTTACTTATGCTCATGTATGTCATAGTATGTGTTAAAGCTTTCGTGTTATTAGCGCTTTTATAGCATGATACGCATGGCGCTTACATACTTTTTGGCGGATTACAGTCGCACTGCATTTTTGTCGCCATGCATGAAAATCGCCATGCCGAAATAGTTGGCGCGATTTGGAATAATAGTTATCAATTATAATAGTGGGACTTTTGAAAAGCGGCACAGTTTCGAGGCGCAAACGACATTCTTACTCGGTCATTTCGCTACGAGTACGGCTGGCAAGCAGAAGTGCGCGAGTTAAGTCCAAGTTATTCGAAAGTTATATTGAGTTTGAGTTGAGTTTAAGATTGAGTTGAAGTTAATTGAAGTTTATTACGGTGCTAGTTATTTTTGCAAATTAAAGGTAAAAGTAGTGAGTGAGTTTCTTAATGTAAAAGTGATGTTAAACGTTTTTGGTGTTTTTCTTTCACGTTTAGTGGACCGAGGTCCGAGATTTCGCGGTTTCTGCTGAATTTTTATTGAGTTACGGAACTATCTACGAAAAAAGGTAATTAAATTCTAATTAAAGTTAAAGTGCTTAAATCTAATAGTAGTTCCTGTTGGACGTGTAGCGCCCAGCGCTTTTTTCGTACGGCTGGTTTTTGTGAGTTTCATTCGGCAATCGTCATCGCCGAATCGGGGAACTTCTGGTGGAGTGTACCGTCATTTCCGTTTGGATCAACGCGACCCGTGTGCCCAGCGAAGGCCCGCCTCCAGTAGGCAGTTAAACGGAGGCGTGAGTGAAGTCGCTCGTCCATTATCGTAGCGAAGTTCTCCCGTCGGTCGCCAAAAGCCGAAGGTAAGGTCCCGTCCGTCAATCCCCGTGGACCGGAGTACGAGAGGCGATTCGCCGAAGCGTGTCGTCAATAGCACGCCGCGAATCCGATCCAAATTCGGAAAATAGGAAACGTACTATTCCCCGCTCGGTCATAGCTGGAATCTAAGTACGCGAAGCCGGGTCGCTGGGCTTTTAGTGCCTTCCTATTGACCGGAGGAGGATCCTCCCGGGTACAACCGGCATCCGCCGTGTCCCTCTCGAGCAGAACGAATCGGAAGCTTCCAACCAGCCGCCACTCCCTCCGCACCGGTAATTCGGCCATACCGCACACGGGTCCTTCGTCGTCGCTGCGCGCCAAATCGCAGCACGGTCACGCCGGCAAACACCATTATTGACCGCCATCACCGAACGTCGAAGTCGTCGCCATCTTCGAGCTACGTCCCCCGTCACCGAGCATCGGATCACCGAAAAACCTGCGCAGGTACGTGAGAGCTTTTGTACATGGCCATGTTTGCTCTTTTCCATCCCGTATGAATATCTTCCGTCCAACACGAATGAATTCCTAGAATAAATAGTAGAAAGTTTGAAATTTCGTTTAGTTCCGTTACGTTTCACATCGCTTAATTGAATAAACATACTCACTACCTTCCGTTACGTTTTAGTTCCGTTACTTCGCTCGGATGAGTAAGAATCCCTTCGGTTTTCCCTAAGTATCTTTTAGCCTGTGAAAGAGTTGGAGTTAAATTTGCGTTCGGAGAAATTCTGCCGTTTACCAAGAACCGTTCAAAACCGTCCCTGAGTGAAATAGTCTCTTAAAAAGTCGGGCAAATTTCAACACGACCGGTGGTCTCTCTTTGAGAGTGGCGCTTAAGCCACCGTGCTTTAACCTAATCCTCAAGAATAGTTTACGAACGGTTACATTGGCGCCCAACTGAAAAAGAATTTGCGTTCTTTCAAAATCAATTTTAATTTAAAAGTAAGTTTTAATTTCATTTTACGTGAATTTTTATTTAGAATACTTTGAATTTGAATTTCTTTACATTTCATTTTTTCTTGAATTTCTAGCTGTAAGTTTGAATTGAATTTTTGATTTTAGTTTGTAAGCTCCTGAATTGAATTTTCTCATATTTTGAACTGAATTTTTCTATTACTTTTTACTTGAATTTGTGATATAGTTTTAAAAATTTACATTATTTTTCTAGTTTTTTAATTGAATTCGAGCCTAGTTTTTAGTTTGATTTGAATTTCTATACCTTTCTGAACTGAACTGAACCTTTGTAGTTTATAAGTGCCTTATTTTTGTTTTTCTAGTGGATTTTCTCATAAAATTTATTGATTTTCCTTGAATTTACTTTGAACTGAACTGAATTTCTTGATTTTCCGGGTTTTTTTGTATTTGATTTGTATTTCCTACTGAATAAAGCATTCGTTCATCGGTATCTGAGTTCTTCCATCGTTTTTAGAGCAAAAATTGAATCAGTCTAGTTGTTTTTCTCCTAAAGTTTTGGATTTTCTGGCGAGGTTTCGCAGTTTGAGAATGGCTGGACCGTATATTCGACCAACAGTCGATCATTTGTTAGAGGAGGAGGTAGAATTTGAGCTTCGTCTACGAAAACAGACCGTGGATAGAAGGGAAAATTTGGAAGACAAGAAAAGGTTGTTGAGAAGGCTGTTTTTAGAAGATAGGAAGTACAAGATTAATTACAGGAGTGAAACAAAGTACTCCGATGAAATAAAGGTAATTACTAGAGTTGTAGAGCAGTTAGTCGAAAATTTACATAAAAAGTTTGATAGAGTCTTAGTCTCTAGATTGAGGCACTATCTTATTCGGGTATCTATTGCAACAGTTGAGAATGAAGAGGAGGCAAAGGCTCGGAAGGAAGCTTGCGAGCAAATTGAGAGAGTTTTGATAGAGTTAGGACAGCATGTTCGAGAAGAGTTGAATGAGAGAGATGAGCCAGGTTCAGGCAAGAAAGATCTTAGCGGTGATTCTTGGAGAAATCCAGATCCAAATTCAGCAGTTAAGGCTAAGAAAGATGAAGAGTTGAAGATTAAAGAGCAAACAGATGAGGGACGAGATATTAACACAAAATATCGTTTGATTGATCCTGGGGCGCTTTTAAAAACGCCAAGGAAGTCGATTCGAAGCTCTTTCGAGTCACTTAATTTTGATAAATTAGAATTGAAATGTTTAGGACACGATTGTCAATGCGGTGAGTGTGAAGGAAAGGGTGCTAGGAAGAGAGATTATTTGGATATGGAAGAGGTGAAGGGTCAAAGAAATGAAGTAGAAGATGATGTTGGTAGAAATGAGAATAGGTTCAAGTTAGAAAGACCATTTGGGGAAAAATTTTCTATGAAAAGGAGTACGAACAGAGATGATGAGAGAGTAGGGAAGTATGAAGAAAGAAGTTGCGGTGAAAATGAGGTTGAAAAAGACAATTTTAGAAGCCAGAAAATTGAGAGATATCGAAGCGAGAGGTTTGACAGACAGCGCGATAGAACGCTTAGTCCAATTGATAGAAATAGGAATGAGGATTTTAGATGTTCTAGGAATATGAGATCTAGAAGACCTGAATTTGAAGAGATTAGGCGCGATAGAGGAATAGATGGGTCTTCTAGACACAGACGGGATTATAGCGATTCGGAAAGTGACTCTGAGTTAGACCATAGGGGAAGAGATAGACAGCGAGAGAGTAACTGTGTCCGGAGACACAGACGATATTCTTCAGAATCTAGTTATTCCTCAGTAGGACGCTCGAATCGCTACAGGAAATCTAGAGTAGAAAACTGGAACATTACTTTTTCAGGAGATAGTAGATCGATTCAAGTCGAAGATTTCTTGTATAAGATCAAGAAGCTTGCTCGTCATGAGGGAGTTTCTGAGAAAGAGCTTTTGCGAAACGTTCATCACCGTTTAAAGGGAGAGGCTTACGATTGGTGGTTTACTCGTGAAGAGAAACTCACTAAATGGAGTAAATTTGAGGATGAGATCCGTTTTAGATACGGAAATCCCAATCGAGATAGGGGAATCAAGGCCCAGATTCGCGAGTTAAAGCAACGGAAAGGAGAAACATTCATTGCGTATGTCACAGAAGTAGAAAAACTTAACCAATGCCTACAGCGTCCGTTTTCTTCGAGTACGTTATTTGAATTAGTTTGGGAGAATATGAGACCTCATTACCGATCTAAATTATCAGTAATGGAGATCGATAGTTTGGAGCATTTGATCAAAATGAATCATAAGATAGATGCCAATGATCCCAGCTTTTATAGGTGTCCCAACACTTTTCGTAACGAAGTTCATCACATAGAAGCCGACGATATAGATAGCGATTTCTCAGAAGATGAAGATATTCCCGTACAGACTATACAGAAAACTAAACAAAATTTGAGGAAATCTATTTCTACCCGAACCGAACAACAAAATTCTTCCTCGGTCCAAGCGGAAGTACCACGTAGGACAAATATGTCTTTCGTATGTTGGAATTGCCAGACATCTGGACATACTTGGAGGGAATGTAAGGAGAGAAGAGTACTATTTTGTTATGCTTGTGGTAAATTAGGTAGAACTACCAGAAGTTGTGAGAACAATCACCCAGTTTTGAGATTTTCCAACGAGAATTCTAGGTCAACAAACTAGAAGCGAGATGTTTGCTCGGGAATCCGAACATTTCGCAAGTAGATTTGATTCCCAACCAACCAAATTTGACCAAGTCAGATCAATTTTCTCTGTTAGAGATTCGTGTGGACCCTAGCTCGTGTCCGCATGTAAAAGTTAATATTTTAGGAACTGAAATGATCGCTTTACTTGATTCAGGCGCAGCGATGAGTGTAATGAGTTCTCTGAATCTTTTGGAAGCACATGGTCTGACGATACTCAAATCAAACATTAAAATTTGTACTGCGGACGATACTAAACATTCCTGTTTGGGCTACGTGAATGTTCCGTATACCCTGGGTAATGACACAAAAGTAATTCCGACGTTAATTGTCCCAGAAATTCGGAAGCCGCTAATTTTAGGCATGGATTTCTGGCGTGCCTTCAAAATTCGTCCAATGATTACAACGGACAGCAAAATACAAGACCTAGAGCTCACCTGGACTGCAAACTCAGATCAAAATGAAATAAACTACTTGAGGATTGAGTCAGAAACTTGTGTTGGTGAAGAAAACCCCACAGAATTCTCTGTTCGTTTAGTAAAACCATTAGAACCAGAGGAAGTTTTCACTGCAAAACCTGAAGGGGACGAATCTCTTGACGTGCCAACCTTGGATCTACCTGAAGATCCACTGAAAACCATTGAAACTGTAGAGACAGAACATGATTTGTCTACAGAAGAACGGAAAAAACTTCTAGAAGTTTTAAAACATTTCCCTCTGACAAGTTCTGGAAATTTGGGTAAAACCACTCTTCTAGAACACGAAATAGAATTAGTTTCGAACGGAAAGATGCGTGATCTTCCGATGTATCGGTATTCTCCAAAAATATGGGAGAAGATCGAAGAGGAATTGGAGAGGTGGAAGAGTTTAAACGTCATTGAGGAATGTTCCTCAGAATTTGCAAGTCCACTCGTCCCTGTTAAGAAAGCTAACGGGAAAATTCGAGTTTGTCTAGACTCAAGACGAATCAATTCAGTCACGAGGAAGGATGCCTATCCGATGAGAAACATGGCAGAAATTTTCCACCGACTGCAGAAGGCAAAATATTTTAGTATTGTGGACCTAAAAGATGCCTACTTCCAAATTCCATTGAAGGAATCTTCTCGAAATTTCACTGCCTTCAGGACCCCAAAAGGACTCTTTCGTTTCAAGGTTGTTCCTTTTGGACTTAAAAACGCACCATTCACAATGAATCGATTGATGAACCTTGCAATAGGTTTCGATTTAGAACCTTTTGTTTTCGTTTATTTAGACGATATAATTATCGCCACAGAGTCTTTAGAAGACCATTTTCGTTTACTAAAGGAAGTAGCACTAAGATTGAAAAGTGCAGGATTGACTATTTCTGTTGAAAAAAGTCGATTCTGCCGCAAACAAGTAAAATATTTGGGATATTTACTCACCGAAAATGGTTTGTCTATCGATAGTGCAAAATTGGAGCCCATTTTAAATTACCCGAGACCCAAAACAATTCGAGACATTAGGAGATTAATGGGTCTCATGGGTTTCTATCAGAAATTCATACCCAGATATAGCCATCTGACAGCTCCAATCACGGATTTACTTAAAAAATCCAAGAAATTTAAATGGACTGACGAAGCTGAATTGGCACTGGAAGAGCTTAAGTCCGTTTCGACGTCTGCTCCTGTGTTAGCCAACCCAGACTATACAAAACCGTTTATTATTGAGACAGACGCATCGCAATTAGCAGTAGGAGCAGCTTTGCTGCAACAATTTGACGATGGCAAGCGTATAATCGGATATTTCAGTAAAAAACTATCTAGCACTCAAAGAAAGTATGCTGCCACAGAAAAAGAGTGCTTAGCAGTACTTCTGGCAATTGAGAATTTCCGCCACTATATTGAAGGGACAACTTTCACAGTTGTCACCGATTGCAAAAGTATTACGTGGCTATTTTCCATAACTGCTGCCAATGCCAACTCCAGACTTCTTCGGTGGGCACTTAAATTACAGTCCTATGATTTTACCTTACAATATCGTAAGGGGAAAGACAATGTTCTTGCCGATTGTCTTTCGCGTATTGACTCTATCCAAGTTACAGACGATGACTACACTTCGTTGCTTGAAAATATTAAGAAAAATTCTCATAAATACAAGAATTTTAAGGTAACGGGTGAGAGAATCTTTAAACTTGACGACGATTGTTCCAAGTTTCAAGATAGGCGATTCCAGTGGAAATATTATCCACCAGAATCAGAAAGATTGCCATTAATTGAATCCACCCACAATACTGCCCACTTGGGCTACGAAAAAACCCTAAATGCACTCAGAGAGAAGCATTTTTGGCCTAAAATGGCTTCCGAAGTTAAAAAGTTTTGTAAAGATTGCGTGGCTTGTAAAACTTCAAAAGGGATTAATATAAATCCAACCCCTCAAATGGGCTCGCAGAAGAAATATTGCGACTATCCTTGGCAATTTCTAACACTCGATTATGTAGGCCCATTTCCTCCTTCGGGAAAGGGAAGAAATACATGTCTGTTGGTAGTCACAGATGTGTTTACCAAATTTGTAATGGTACAGCCTTTTAGGCAAGCCACTGCCGCATCACTTGTACAATTCCTCGAGCAAGCCATATTTTTACTTTTCGGAGTGCCAGAAATGGTATTGACCGATAATGGGTCACAGTTTACCTCAAAAGAGTTTGCCGCACTTTTGAAGCGTTATGGGGTAAAACACTGGCTAACACCTTCTTACCATCCTCAGGTAAACAATACTGAGAGAGTAAATAAAGTTGTAACCACGGCAATAAGGGCTACGTTGAAGGGAAACCATAAGCAATGGACCGAAAACCTCCAAGAAATCGCCTGTGCGATAAGGAATTCGGTGCACGATACTACCAAATACTCTCCTTACTTCCTAACGTTTGGCCGTTCCATGATTTCTAACGGTTCAGAATACGAAAGAATTAGGAAAGGAAGCGGAACGTCTAATACACCCCTTAACGAAGAAGAGCGAGAAGAACTTTACAAACAAGTTAGGAAAAATTTAGCAGAAGCTTATTTGAAGCAGTCCAAATACTATAATTTGCGTTCTAATGCAAAAGCCCCTTCATATGAAGTAGGAGAACGAGTTTTAAAGAAAAATACGACCCTATCGGACAAATCGAAAGACTATTGTGCAAAATTAGCACCCAAATTTACGGAAGCCTATGTAAAAAGAGCTTTAGGAGATAGTTACGAACTGGTAGATAAAGATAACAACAATTTAGGAATATTTCACGCGAATTTTTTGAAGAAATTTTAAGGAAAAGGAGTTTAAGCTATGACATGAGACTAGTAAGATCGAAATGTACAAGGAAAACAGAAAACACATCAGGAAAATATACAGAGAAAGATGGTAAACAAGGATATAAAATGCGCTAGTGTTAGTAAAAAAGTACAAAAATCGCGACCTAGCCATTGAATATAACTTAAAATCTACATTAGAAACTTAGAAGTTAAACATACAGTTCATTGTTTCTCACCATACTAGACGGCACGCTTTGATTCAGTGCGAGATTAGTAGCCGTGGGATGCAAGATGTCCGTTGTCTTAATAGAGCTTTTTTATAGCAAACGAATCGAATGCTAGGCTTAAAGATGCGTCTCGTTAAAGTCCGGTATCCTAAAAAAAATATAATTAGTTGCGAAACTTAGTAATGATAGTATTTGTTTACCTTTTGTTTACCAGATGTTTTTTAGTTTTTCGAATCTGATTTTGATGTTCGTCATTTCAGTGTTTTTGTTTCCTTCATCTTCAGATCAAGTTTTTTTTCCTTATGCAACCATCCTCATCCCAAAGCTATTCCAACTGATGAATTAATTCCAATAAGAAATTGTGTAGCCAGTCTCCAGTATCTAGTCCATTTGTTCCTCCATTTTGTTGTTGAATCGTCCCCGTCGTCCTAAGCACCATTGTGTTGCTTCTCTATGTATAATTATCTGGGGAGAAACAACGGAAAAACAAAGCAAATTATTCTTGAAAATACTCACTTATTAAGAGCTCTAAAACATTTATACTCCCCCCGTTTAGATTTCGTCGTAGCTTGGAATTTGCGGGACACCGTTTTCACTGCTGCGACGCGGTCCACTTCGTTTTGTTTTGTCCACTCCGGATGACGTTTTGACGTTTGACGGGTTGGCACAGTCGCGAGTGACAGTGACAGTTCGCTAAGCTGTCAAAGTAGTTCGTGCGATGTTATAGGTCTGTTCGATATTCCCGTTACGGTTTGGTTAGAATTTGGTTCGAATTCTATGTTTTTGGTCAAATTCAAATTTGATGGGTAGAATTCGTATTGTGGTCCCGTTAGAAGTTCGTTTAGGCAATTTTAAATGCACAGTGGGTCGAAATGGTTTTCGATGTGGCATTTGATTTGCAGTTCGTTGAGTGATCAAGTGAATGACGGAAAAATTTCCGTTGTTTGATCATGGTTTTCGTTACGTTTAGTTTAGTTTGGAGGTAAGGGATTATTGAATAGAATATTTGACGTCGATGAACGAATGACCTTAGTTTTCTGTTATTGTTTGTTTAGTTCAGTTCAGTTATTTAAGTTTTGTTGAATGCAATGTTTGAGTTTTTTTTAGTTTTTTGTAAGTTATGAAAATTTGATCAAGTTCTTGATCAAATTTTCATAAAAATGGTTGGGGTGATGTAACGTTTTGCGTTTTTAAGTTAAAATCGAAAAGAAAAATGAATAAATAGACTAAAAGTTATTTGCATTTTGTTTTGTATTTACGTTAACGATATTGAAATATTTCATTTGTTTGTAAAATCGGTCCATGCCTGTTACTTATGCTCATGTATGTCATAGTATGTGTTAAAGCTTTCGTGTTATTAGCGCTTTTATAGCATGATACGCATGGCGCTTACATACTTTTTGGCGGATTACAGTCGCACTGCATTTTTGTCGCCATGCATGAAAATCGCCATGCCGAAATAGTTGGCGCGATTTGGAATAATAGTTATCAATTATAATAGTGGGACTTTTGAAAAGCGGCACAGTTTCGAGGCGCAAACGACATTCTTACTCGGTCATTTCGCTACGAGTACGGCTGGCAAGCAGAAGTGCGCGAGTTAAGTCCAAGTTATTCGAAAGTTATATTGAGTTTGAGTTGAGTTTAAGATTGAGTTGAAGTTAATTGAAGTTTATTACGGTGCTAGTTATTTTTGCAAATTAAAGGTAAAAGTAGTGAGTGAGTTTCTTAATGTAAAAGTGATGTTAAACGTTTTTGGTGTTTTTCTTTCACGTTTAGTGGACCGAGGTCCGAGATTTCGCGGTTTCTGCTGAATTTTTATTGAGTTACGGAACTATCTACGAAAAAAGGTAATTAAATTCTAATTAAAGTTAAAGTGCTTAAATCTAATAGTAGTTCCTGTTGGACGTGTAGCGCCCAGCGCTTTTTTCGTACGGCTGGTTTTTGTGAGTTTCATTCGGCAATCGTCATCGCCGAATCGGGGAACTTCTGGTGGAGTGTACCGTCATTTCCGTTTGGATCAACGCGACCCGTGTGCCCAGCGAAGGCCCGCCTCCAGTAGGCAGTTAAACGGAGGCGTGAGTGAAGTCGCTCGTCCATTATCGTAGCGAAGTTCTCCCGTCGGTCGCCAAAAGCCGAAGGTAAGGTCCCGTCCGTCAATCCCCGTGGACCGGAGTACGAGAGGCGATTCGCCGAAGCGTGTCGTCAATAGCACGCCGCGAATCCGATCCAAATTCGGAAAATAGGAAACGTACTATTCCCCGCTCGGTCATAGCTGGAATCTAAGTACGCGAAGCCGGGTCGCTGGGCTTTTAGTGCCTTCCTATTGACCGGAGGAGGATCCTCCCGGGTACAACCGGCATCCGCCGTGTCCCTCTCGAGCAGAACGAATCGGAAGCTTCCAACCAGCCGCCACTCCCTCCGCACCGGTAATTCGGCCATACCGCACACGGGTCCTTCGTCGTCGCTGCGCGCCAAATCGCAGCACGGTCACGCCGGCAAACACCATTATTGACCGCCATCACCGAACGTCGAAGTCGTCGCCATCTTCGAGCTACGTCCCCCGTCACCGAGCATCGGATCACCGAAAAACCTGCGCAGGTACGTGAGAGCTTTTGTACATGGCCATGTTTGCTCTTTTCCATCCCGTATGAATATCTTCCGTCCAACACGAATGAATTCCTAGAATAAATAGTAGAAAGTTTGAAATTTCGTTTAGTTCCGTTACGTTTCACATCGCTTAATTGAATAAACATACTCACTACCTTCCGTTACGTTTTAGTTCCGTTACTTCGCTCGGATGAGTAAGAATCCCTTCGGTTTTCCCTAAGTATCTTTTAGCCTGTGAAAGAGTTGGAGTTAAATTTGCGTTCGGAGAAATTCTGCCGTTTACCAAGAACCGTTCAAAACCGTCCCTGAGTGAAATAGTCTCTTAAAAAGTCGGGCAAATTTCAACACGACCGGTGGTCTCTCTTTGAGAGTGGCGCTTAAGCCACCGTGCTTTAACCTAATCCTCAAGAATAGTTTACGAACGGTTACAAGCTGTGAAAGCGACTCTCCACGAGGTGAGTGTAATTTACATTCACCTCGTGGAGAGTTGCCTTCGCAGCTCTCTCACGACTTCGGAATGCGTGTGCGACCCCTACTCTATTCGGCAACCTTTTAGACAAAACCACAAGGCAAAAGTCGTCCGTACATCGTTTCTTGATTGCACGCTTTGAGCTGAGAAAATGGCAAGTGAGTGTAACTCTTTGCAAGTGAGTGTTCCCATCCTTGTCCTGGAATAATCACAGAATGAATCTTTGGTGGACTCCCTGAAGAAATCCTGGGTCATAAGAGAAATTTGAAAGAATTCCGGAGCGAATTCCAGGAGAAATCTTTTTGAGAATTCTCGACGGATGCCCTGAATTACCCAGGAAGAACCTCTGAAGATTGTCTTGGAAAAAATCCCGTATGGGATCCGTCGGTACAAGATTAGAAATTGACATTTGTAGGGTGCTACGGTCACACAACCATAATAATTAAGTAAACCGAGCACCAACCCATCGAGAGTGCGACGACACACTAATTGTCATAGAGGCTTGCATTACTCTCCAATTAGCCTAGTGGTTAAGGCTATGGATCGCCAATCCGGAGACGGCGGGTTCGATTCCCGTTCCAGTCGGGAAATTTTTTTCGACTACCTGGGAATAGTGTATCATTGTACTTGTCTCACAATATACAAATTCATGCAATGGCAGGCAAAGGAAGCCCTTCAATTAATAACTGTGGAAGTGCACAAAGAACACTAAGTTGAAGCGAGGCAGGCCAAGTCCCAGTGCGGACGTAGAGCCATAAAGAAGAATAAGAAGAAAAAGCTTGCATTACAACCATAACCTCAAAGAATTCTCATACGATTTGTAAACATTGCTCTCAAGGGCTAGGACGGCTGTAGCGAGCGACGCCGAACGAGAAAAAGAGGTGATAATGATGACGTCACAGTGCACGCTCCCATACCTACATATAAATCATCCGATAGACAGTGCCCGAAGCTCATGACAATTGGGTTTTTAAATTTTGAAAAAAGTATTCATTTTTTGATTTTATACGAAAGAGTACCTTTTTCTGAGCCACTATGATTTTTTTCAGATTTTTAGAACTTTTTTTATACTTAAAATTAATTTCAAAGAGATTTTTCGAAATCACCTTTTGACAGCTAGGCAACAGTTACTGTTTGACAGCTACGCCCAGTACAAAACGCAACGGGGGTGATTGACAAATCGCTCCCATACAAACTTCAAATTGATATATTGTATATTTGTGAAAAGAAACAAGCCATTTGCAATGTCTGTTCCCTGTGCTAGAAATGTTGAGATTTCAACGAAAACCTTACGAAAAATTGAAAATTACTATTGCATATCAATAATTTTGAATAAAAACGGGCGGTTCCAATTGTCTTGGCAATTCCGACTAATTTCCTCACATATTTGTTTGGATATTTGATTGCATTGCATTTGATTCCATTGAAAATTTCTCTCGAAATTCTCTCCATGATTTTTTCTTGAATTCTTTCCCGGATTCTTTCGCAGTTATTCACGGATTTCTTCGCGCGAGTTCTTCCTTGAATTTATCAAAGATTTCATTTTTTTGGCTTTATCCTGAGTGCTCCCAAGTTTTCATCCAGGGATATTTGTTCCCATAAATAGATCCTTCCAAAATTTTGTCGGTGTGACTTTGGAACTTCTAAGAGTTCCAAATTTATTCTAAATTTATTTAAAGTTCCTTAAGAAATTTCCCTTATTGGTTTTCCGGGATAGCATTCCAACACAATCTTTCTGGAATTTTGCGGGATTTTTACAGAAGTTCACCCAGGGTTTTCTTCCAGAGAGATTTCCGATATTTCTCTTGGATTTCCTCGCGGGATTTTGGTCGTAGTTCCTCCCGGGATTTCTCTTGAGGGTTTTCTGAGTTCCTCCTTGAATTTCCTTCATATTTCCTCCCGGGATTAATCCCAGAACTTTTTTTCTGAAATGTCTCAGTTTTTCCCAGGATTTCATCCAAAGTTGCTCTCGACATTTTTGCTATAGGTCTTGCGGAGTTTCTCGCAAGATTTCACCTGGATTTCTCGTAAGTTATTCCAGCAGAAATTTAGAAAAAAAACTCTTGGAAAAATCCTGCACATCTTAGAATTCTTTCTTTTTTGTAATCTCATAATTTCATTCAGGCACGGTACGAGTAGTAGAAAATGTTCACGTTATGTGAAGTACCTTTGTTCTGAATGAATAGACATTATATATAATGCTTCTCAATGACTAACAATTTTAGCGTGACGTTTCAGAAGCGGAAATTGATAATTTCAGCTTTCAAATGTTCCAAATGCATTACCAATTAAGCTAGATATGTTCACCCTACACCGTCGTCGCTGCCAGCAGCTGTGGGAACTTTGAACTAATTTCATTTTCAATGCCACCAAACCAAGAGCTGTACCCTTGAAATTCTGAACATTTGGGCAAACCCTCCACCCTTCGCTCGACGTCGACGGTTGTTCACATTCAAAGTCTGCAGTTGTTGAGAGGGCGTCAAACCCCTCTTGTTGGTGAGAGCCTGTCCTCTCGGGGCGACACAACCAAATGGTTCGAGGTTCTAGTGAAACTCCATCCATCCAACCACTCCATCGTCTTTCTATTTTATTATCCCGCGCCGATTTCCGTTGTGCGATAACATTCGACCCCTGCCTGCCCGACTGACTGTTGCAACCGTCGTCGTCGTCGTGGTGTGAAAGAAAGCGACCCGACCCGCGCGCGCGATCCTCTGTTTGTTGCTGATGAGAAACGAACGCATCGGCGCATCGTGTAACAACAACATAACCATCCGCGCGTCATCTATTCATCTGTCCATCTTTCCCAATAAATAAATGCAATGAAGCGACATTGTACGCGATGGTGATAGGGGGCGAATAAACCAAGTGCAGCAGCAACTCTCTGTGTCTCGTCGTCGTCGGCCCGTATTATGGTTCCGATAATGCATGTAAACAGATGCGTGAAACTCAAATTGATTTTCTGTTTCTGTTGTTTGCTTTCAGAGTGCAGTCTGGAATCTTCCCTTCTTAGGGTGCTATATATAAAACGATTTGTAATGTTTGGGTGTGGGAACATTTCTGGCATTTGGCTTTGATGCTGGCTGGGGGTTATTTGGGTATTGAGCAGGGAGTGCTATTTTCAGAACTGGAATGTAGGTCAAAAGTAATTTTGGACTATTTTTAAGTGAACATCACAGCAAAGTACAAAACCATTACATCTCTTTGAGATCTGTTTATTGTAGTTTATTTTAACTGTGTTTACAATCAACGTTGGCTGTTTAGAATAAAATCTTCTCTGATGACAACAAAAAAAAGTATACATATCGCTTCAACTCAGTGTCTTTGAGCACTTCCACAGTTGTTAATTGAAGGGCTTTCTTTGTCTGCCATTGCATGAATTTGTATATTGTGAGGCAAGCACAATGATACATTATTCCTAGGTAGTCGAAAAAATTTTCCCGACTGGAACGGAAATCGAACCCGCCGTCTCCGGATTGGCGATTCATAGCCTTAACCACTAGGCTAACTGGAGACCTCGTCGTTAAACGGTCTCCATGAATACCCGCCTGATATTCGCCGACGCAGGACTCCTTGATCGGCCTCATCCTATTAAACAGAATGCTGGAAAAATGCACGCTGAATTGAGAGGTATTATACCTCTGGAATTCACGTACACCAGCCAATACCCTTTCCTGATAAAAAGCAAATGTGAACATCCAACCAACTAACAGGCAGTTCTTTCTCATCCCTTATTTTCAATATAATACAGCGTAAGAGTTGATATAGCTGCTTTTTACAGTGCTTGAGAAGCTCGTTTACTACCGTGCTTGAGATTTCGTCTTTCCCAGCAGCCTTGTTCTCCAGACCTTTAATTGCTGTCTTGAACTCGTCTAGCGTTGAAGGTTTCACAGTCTGTTCGTCGTCGTCGATTCGAATTCTGTCTGTCACTCTTCCATTCACACCGTTCAACAATTCCTCGAAGTACTCTCTCCACCTGATAGCCGCCATTGACTTGTCTGTCAGCAAGTTTCTTCCACGGTCGTTGCACATGACAGTAGAAGGTGCTGTCTTTTTCCACACACCACTGACATTTTCGTAAAACCTCCGAATATCATTCTGTTCCACACACTCTCTTACGCCTAAGCAATAACATTTTTCTCATGCTCTCTTCTCTTTTTGCAGCTGCTCTTGCTTCCCTATATCGCTCCTTGCAGTGCCAGTTCTTCTCTCCGTTATCCTCTGGCACTCCTAGTCGAACAACCCGTTCCCAGATCGTCTTTGGACAGTGCCTCACTTTTCACTCATCCCTCCGCAAATATACTTCCATACAGTGTTGAGATTATCGCTCTCGTTGTCTTCACTTATCCGCTCGTCCAGCTTCTGGAGATGTTATGTTAACGTACCGTCTGCTGAAAATCGCTGGATGTTCAACGTATTAATCGCCAGTTCATAGAGTCCGACATGGTTGATAACCGAGCACAAACCATTGTCGGCTGTTTGAACCCGTATGAAGTTGATCATCAATACAGGTCGGACTCGATTATCCGGAGTCGACTTCTGGTGCTTCCCTAATTAGTATCTCACAAACGGAATGTTGCAAGAAGCTGAAATTTTGACTGATCACTAATCAAAGTTGGTTTGACAAAATGTCAAAATTTCAGCTTTGTAGATCACTTCGTTCCTCAGATATATGTTTGAGAAGCATCAGAATCCGACTCCGGATAATCGAGTCCGACCTGTATTAACTTCTTTTCTCGATCAGCCTAGATAGCTGTGTAGTGTCGGTAGCGATTGTCTCAATTGGCTAAGAATAACACTACGGACCGCCTGTTCCGATGGTAAGAATCCACCAACAGTTGACCCCTAAGTCATGGTGCGGTGCGACTTTATGCTTACCGAGCCTAGGAATGAATGGCTAGGGGGTCTAATAAAAACCTAACCGCTAACGGAGCCTGTGACGTACCAGGGCGCCCTCCACAGTATGTTGCCCTTACTGCGCTAACTGGAGCACTGGTGTAGTGCTTGTAAAGAGCTATAGGCTCTCTTTCGCTTTATGCGTTATTACAGTGCCCTTTTCAGGACGCTGTTTGAACCCATTGTGGTACGCTTATGCGTTAGTACACTTTTCCAGGGTATTTTTTCCTATTTCCCTACCTGTCCTTATCCCCATCATTATCCTTATTTCTTTCCTTTTCCCTCAGGTAGATGATGAAATAGGCTATTATTATGGCGATGGCACAAACGTCCCAAATGGAGGATAACGTGCCTCTGGAGCGTCCTTCTGATACCTGATACTATCTACGAATTATAGATATGAGTCGTGTTGGGATTCTCTAAAAGTTCTAACATCAATGACGTCCGAGAAGTGCCGGCCTTCTACCAACACATGGTCGATTTGGTTGCAAACTTTGCCGTTCATGAGTTTTCATGAACGTTTCATGAAATTCTAAGGAGGTATTAGGGGCAGTGCTGAAAAATTCATTTCGTCATATCTAAATTCAATCACCTACAGCTCATTTTAGAAGCTCAACCTGAGAATATGATATATGAAAAACTTGTGCGGCTAGACCAGTTCTGCAAGAAAGTCACGGAAAAAACGCTATTTTTCGAATATTTAAGGTAAATGTCACGGACTACCTTTGAAAAATGCCAAATGATATTCACCGTGAATATCATTCGCATTTTTTGAAGGTAGTCCGTGACATTTAACTTAAATATTCGAAAAATAGCGGTTTTTCCGTGACTTTCTTGCAGAACTGGTCTAGCCGCACAAGTTTTCCATATATCATATTGTCAGGTTGAGCTTCTAAAATGAGCTGTAGGTGATTGAATTTAGATATGACGAAATGAATTTTTCAACACTGATTAGGGGAGTTCAGGGAGTTTCAAGAGGTTTGTGGGACGTTTCAAGAGCGCCGCAGGGGATTCCGCTGGACGGCACCCGTCTAGTGAGATGGATAGTGACTACTGCGTTTCTGTGGGTAGCATGTGTTGTCACGATGGACTAGTTCTAACAGTTTAAGGGGGTTTCAATGGCGTTCAACGACGCTTTTGAAGGGTTTCAAGTGGTTTAAGGAGTGCACATTGGTCGGGCTCCATACAAAGGGGCGGCCAAAACTCTCAAAAAAACGAAATTGATATTTTTAAACTTTATTTCACCTTATAACAAAGTTAATGTACTGTACTTTTATGATTCTTAATTAAAAGCATACCAGCTTTTGTATTTCAATGACATTTACACTGCCAAAGTGGCCTAAGTCATAAAAGTGAAAAATGAATTACATATTCGAAAAAAGTAAAATAATATTATTTTGAGAATGGAATATATGTTTTGAGTTATCCAGCATATGAAAGCTTGTTATTGGACTGTTTGAATGCATGTATGGCGAAAAATTAATATGTCACAAAACTTTTCAAATTTTCATATATTGTACCTTAGAAATTTTGGCAATTTTTAAGTTAAAAAACGGTTCGTGTCGTCACGTGTCGCCGCAATTTCGAATAGTACATCTTAAACATCATGCTTAGAGCTGCCTAAAAACGTTTAAATATTTTGCAGAAATTTGCAGTTTTTCAAATTAGAGATATTTGAAAAAGTCATGTTTTTTCATATATTTTACGTTATTTTTCCGTTTTTTACTGAAATTAAATTTATCTTTCCACATTTTTCACACGTTTTGAACAAACTTGATTGGATTTGATCGAAAGATGATCATTTATTTAAATTCAAATTGATTTTCTAACAAAAAAAAAACGCAAAATATATGTAGTTTACTGATTTTTACCGTTTTTGAAATTATTGAAATTACGTAATTTTTGAATACCCCTTTTTAAACACTAAAAATACTATAAAACATATCTAGGCCACCTATAACTTCGATTAAACACATAAAAAGAGATTTGGCCGAACTTTATCTTTTTCCGACCATTGTGGAGTGTTCAAGACGTTTCAGGGACCTCGCAGGGGACTTCTAGAAGGGTTTAATGAACGCTTCAGGAGATTGAAGGAGTACAAATGGCGTTTAAGGGATGCCAAAATATGTCAAGAGCTTTTCGGGGGTTTCTAGGGGTTTCAGAGCACTTCTGGAGAGTCTTCAAATCCCTGTAAAGTACCCTTGGGATCCTCTGGGACCCGCGTGAAAGCTTTTTGAAGCCACCTTAAATCACATTGAACATTCTTAAATCTAAAACGACACTAAAGTACCGTAGAATGCCCCTTGAAACCTTTTGAAACCCCATGAAACGCTCGAGACGAAAAAGAAAGTATACTTTCTGTTGTTAGATAGGTCGTTTTGAAAAGTTCCAAGTTTCCAAAAGTTCCAAGAATCTCTCTACCTGGTGTTCATTGATTACGAAAAAGCTTTCGACCGTCTCAATCATGAAAACATGTGGGAACCCCTCAGGCGCAAGGGTGTCCTTGAGAAAATCATCGGCCTCATTGAAGCACAGTACAAGGCATTTTCGTGCAAAGTATTGCACAACGGTGTATTGTCCGTTCCCATTCGGGCCGTTGCTAGAGTGAGGCAAGAATGTATCCTATCACCGCTACTGTTCCTCATCGTAATCGACGAGATAATGGTAGGTACGATTGATCGTGAACCAAATCGTGGGTTGCTGTGGCAGCCCATTAATATGGAGCACCTAAATGACTTAGAACAGGGTGATGGCGTTACTCTCCTAGCTCAGCGGCGCTCTGATATGCAGAGTAAGCTCGATGATCTTGCCGATCGCTCCTCGATCCATCAACGTGAACAAGACCAAACCGTTAGATGTAATCATGGTCAACCCTTCCAGCTTCACGGTAGCTGGGCAAGCAGTGGAGCTACATCGTCGATGTCATCGATCATCGGCAAAGGGCTCTAGGGAGGTTTAACGCGCCCGCCATCCCGAATATATATCAACGGTAATGATATCGAGGCGGTTGAAGACTTCGTGTACTTGGGCTCTCTGGTGGGTGACCGCCGACAATGACACCAGCAGAGAAATTCAGAGACGCATTGTGGCAGGAAATCGAGCTTTCTTTAGACTCCGCAGAAGTCTACGATCGAACAAAGTTCGTCGTCGCACGAAGTTAATCGTCTACAAAACGCTGACTAGACCAGTAGTTCCCTTTGGGCACGAAGCAAGGACTATGCGTACAAAGGACCAACGCGCCCTTGGAGTTTTCGAACGGAGTTTGTTGCGTGCCATGCGTAGGGTGAGTAAACCGGGGTAGATGGACCCTAAATATTCGAAATAAAACATTCATTAATACTAATGGATAACAAAGTCCAAAGCTGGGGCTTAAAATGTGCAATGTCAATACTAATAGAGAAAACTATCGACCTTTTCCTGCACAAAGGCTAATACCAAAGTAAACTTTCACATAGACAATCCCAATGAACCCCAACCGGGAGCACATGAAACTTATTCGCCGCATAGCCCCAATTGAATGGTAACTTTAATTGAATCTCCGATGGTTATTAAAATTTCACCATTTTCTTGCCGACGCGGAAGGGGCCTGTCTATGTGACGCACACGCACTGCTGCAGCAGCACTCAACTCACAACGCACAGGCACAGTACGTAGTGGCCGACCGTACGACGGCGACATTTGCCGCTTCGCTTTTGCCACAGTTTAGTCTCGCAACCGTTATGTGCGTAAATCATAGCAGAGCCAGCAGTCAGTCGCGCCGCCGTCGGTCGGTCGCACCGTAACGACTTGGTACTCAAGGGATCGAACCAATTTAATCCATGCTTTCCCTATAGGCTCCGACGAGAGGTACCAACAACTATCTCCAACCTTTCAGGCCATGCATAGGCAGACATCAACGATGGAACCAACGACGACGACGACGACGACGACGATCAACCAATAGGGCAAATCTGAAAGAGTTGGCGATTAATCGTGCAAATATTGGGGAGAATGGGGTGTTATGCACTTCAAAGGAAACTAACCATTTGCAATGAAGAGAAGTTATCACAGAATTGTCTTTTTGGTAACTTCCATGCCGAGTGTAACTGAGCTCGTTTCAAACCCAGCTAGCATTTCACTTGCAATCCCTCGTAATCCATGACTGAGAAGCTATTACCTACAGCAGGCCCGACTTGTCGCGCGACGGGAGTGAAAAGCTTTTCTCAATCCGTACCCAAACTGAATAGGCCCATCTCGTTGGTTGATGTTGGTCTCGTTTTCGGTGAAACAGTTGCTCTGCCAGGAAGTTGGCAACTCTCCGATAGGTACCTCTACGTGCGGGGATGGACGGCTATGGCTATGAGGATGATGATGATGATGGTTGCGGCGACTAAAGAGGGCTTGCTATCAAAGTGGTCTGCTTCTGCTGCTGCGGGTGATGCAGTCACTGCAATATGGGTCCCCTATAGAGAGCATGGCCTTTCACTGGCCGCCGCGTTATTGTGATTGAAAATGGGGGCTTCCTTTTCCAATCTCAGTGAATGGTTTTGCTGAGCATGGCGTAGGACTAGCCGGGATGAGACAGGGAGGGAAAAGGCCTCAGGTGGATGCGAAAGTATCGATTTCAATTTATGCATTGCCATAATTGGTGTCCTGTGGAAAATAAGCTGCACTGAATGATTTATGGAATCAAATATGCATATATAAGAACTGAGCTGTGAGTAATTGCACAAAGTGTCCAACCGAACAGAAAGTTAAACTTGAAGATTTCACATGATCTCTTTTCATTACTGTATCACATACGTTCAAACCCCAGATTGAAGAATTCATGTTACTATAGCTAAGGATAACTATAAACTTTAAGGATAACAGAGCGATTAGATTGGTTGAATGATTGCTTCGCATTAATCAGGACACATAACAGGAAACATCCATCTGGGAAATTCTCGCTGAGACCGGCCCACTATTTACACCTTGTCTTGAAAAATGTTTAAGGTGCCAATTTTCTGAACGCCCTCGCTAAAAAAGTAAGAAAAATGCATTTGGTTACTCAAATTGAAGGGTCCCCCGTTAGTTAGAGCCACGACAATTTTTGCAGACCCCTCGATTTTGGTCAAATGGTGGCACACTTAAACCGTTATAACTCGAAAGTTTCTCCAAAAACCACCTCAAAACGAATTGTTGTTGAAAAGAGGAAAGATAGAGCTACTATTTACAATAATAACTACTACTTACAATAATAACTACTATTTACAATACACTGAGCGAAACAAGAATAGCACCACCGAGTTTTTCGACAATATTTTTGAAACTTCCATATCAGTTGTGCTATTTTCAGTCAGGAATGATAGTATAAAGCGCTTCGTAACTTTTCAGTTCACTACATTCAAATTATTATGCACCATTTATATTTCAGCCGAAAAATTCATGAAAACAGAGCGAAATAGAAATAGCACCACCATGAGACGGAAGCATCCTGTGCAAATTTTGACAGGTGTTTGTTTTGGTTTTGCGTCAGTTGCAGTCAGTTCCTATCGGGTGTGAAGTTGTGGTTCAAATAGAGTCGAAACAAACCTTTGTTTTTCTGTAGTCTAGCAGCAATGGGTCGTGCGCAACATCTTACTTCCGAAGAAAGAGTAAAAATTAAAACTTACCATGATGCAGGCCTCTCTTCTAGATAAATCGGTCGAAGAATCATGCGATCACATTCCGTAGTCGTGCGGTTCCTGAAAAACCCCGAAAATGGTCGTCGCACAGACAAACGTGGGACGAAAAGCAAGCTCACGGAGAGGGATAAGCGACGGATTTATAGAGAAGCAGTGAACCAGAAAAGAACAGCATCACAAATTCGAGCAGAATTACAACTTCCGGTGACAACAAGACGTGTGCAGCAAATCCTGTCGAGCAACGAAAACTTGAAGTGGCACAAAAGGCTCGGCAAGCCCAACTTGACAAAGCAGCATAAGCTGCATCGATTTCATTTCGCTGAAAAGTATATTTCCTGGACGGACGAATGCAAAAATGTGATCTTTCCGGACGAAAAAAAGTTCAACCTTGATGGTCCAGATGGTTGGCAATGCTACTGGCACGATCTCCGGAAAGATCCGGATGTTAAAATGAGCCGGAACTTTGGTGGTGGTACTCTGATGGTTTGGGGAGCTTTCTTATTCCGGGGAAAGCTTCCATTGACGTGGATCTCAACAAAAATGAAGTCGGAGGATTACATTGAAATGCTGGAAATAAGCCTAATTGAGCACGGCGAGGCATTGATGGGCCCACACTTCGTTTTCCAACAGGATAATGCCGCGATTCACAACTCTAAGATGACTAAAGCGTGGTTTTCTGATAAAAACATAGAAGTTCTCGAGTGGCCGTCATGTTCTCCGGATCTGAATCCCATAGAAAACCTTTGGTCTATTCTTGCTCGGCGCGTTTATGAAAACGGGAAACAATTTGACTACGTTAACATGCTGAAACGTCGTATTCGTGAATGCTGGGAGCAGATCGAGCAGAGTACGCTGGAAAAGTTGATTTTGTCTATGAAATCACGGCTCATTGAAGTCATTCGAAACAATGGCTCGTACACTCACTACTAAGTTACTAAAACTTTGATTGAATTTGTTTTTTGTTTGAATATAAATAAACGTTGATCAAAAGCTAAAGTGGTGCTATTTTTATTTCGCTCATTTTTTCATGAATTGTTCGACTTAAACGAAAATGGTCCACAATATTTAGAACGTTATTAACAGGAAAGCTGTAAAACAGATTGAAATAACTTCCTACACTGCAAAAAATTGAATTGGTTTGGATATTCTAAAATTGCTGTGGAAAAACATGGTGGTGCTATTCTTGTTTCGCTCAGTGTAATAACTACTAATAGAACGGCAGATAACTTTTGATAGGAGAAAAAGACATCTCTAATTTTTGATATGTTATGTATAAATGCCTCAGCTTTCAATGGATGCAAAAATTTTGAAAATCGGTGGTTGCCCTCATGGTGAAAAACATGTTTTGGTATAAAAATCCAAGATGGCGACCAAAATCAATATGGCCGACCCAACTTTTTTTATTGTAATAGTAGCTCTATCTTTCCTCTTTTCAACAACAATTCGTTTTGAGGTGGTTTTTGAAGAAACTTTCGAGTTATAACGGTTTAAGTGTGCCACCATTTGACCAAAATCGAGGAGTCTGCAAAAATTATTGTGACTCTAACTAACGGGGGGTCCATCAATTTGAGTAACCAAATGCATTTTTCTTACTTTTTTAGTGAGGGCTTTCAGAAAATCGGCACCTTAAACATTTTTGAAGACAAGGTGTAAATATTGGGCCGGTCTCAGCGAGAATTACCCATCTCTAAGATGTATTGTATTCTACGTATTGCAAAAGGTTTCACAATAAATCGACTGAAACATCGTTCCGAACGTTCACGAACACAATAACCGGCTGCATTTCAGCTGATGGCACCGTGTGTTTTCAGAATCTGCAGTATCATCCTCCGACGAACAACGCATATCCTGCCAGCTTACCCAGCCAACCAAGCTGAACAAAATTTCCGATTGTGTTACGTGTGTGCGGGCGGGAGCTGATGCACTAAAACTCTTGCCTTTTCGTAAACGTAGGTAGCAGCAGAACAGCACCGAAATGGATACGTGCAGGCTTGCACAGAAGGGACCTTCATTCATATAAAGCCGATTTTGTACCACGAAATTTCTATGGAGGATGGCGGCTTCCATTCTAAACCACCGCACCCGCAGGCAGTCGACCAGACGCGACGACGATGGCAAACACACACAGGATGTGTGCAGGAATGAGCTTATAGCCAGGGTTGCCCAAGCTACGGCCCAGCTACGGTGGCTGCTTCTTTCTAAGGCCCAGCTGTACTCGCATAGAAAGCCATCAGCTTTGTGTTCTTTAAGGGCTTCCACATTTATTACTGAAATCTCAGTCTGGGGAAATCCAAAACGACTAGTTTTGTATTGCCCGATGTTTTGGCCTTGTGTGTTTCACCCTTGAAAAAGGCCAAATACACAAGGCCGAAACGTCGGGCAATACAAAACTAGTCGTTTTGAATTCCCCCACACTGAGAAAGCCAGTTAAAATTATCAACAAATTTCCAGTCGAAACTCACGTCACGATATATTACTGATTTTTTTTTCTGCCAATGGTTATTTTTCATGTGTATAACGTACGAAAGGCACGAAAATACTCTATGCCCAAGGAAGTCAAGGGAATTTCCTTTGCAAAGCTCCTGAACCGACCGGGACTAGAAACCATCACCGCCAGCATGCTCATTAGTGTGGGTCATCGGAACCGTTTTCTGAGATCAATGCTTTTTTGGTTTCGTTTCGGGTCCTGAGTATCTGTGCAAAATTTGAGCGCGATCGGTTGCGTCTACACTTTGCGCATTGCAATTGAAATTTGTATGGGATTTTGTATGGGAAAACATACTTTTTTGCCTTTTTGTCATAAGTTGAAAAAGTTTGTTTAAAACTTTTTAACCAATACTGTAAAATGATAGCCTAGGGTGTCCTGAAAAACTTTGTTGAAGACCGCAAAGCGATCCGATGCTTGTGAAAATAGATATAACCAACGAACCGCATGCATGTGTTTATGTTTTAACATGTAAAGGAATAACAATAGCAACCAAATCATGCTGTTTCGTCAAGCAATGCCAACGCTATAACTTTTTTCATAAGCATCAGATCACTTCGCGGTCTTCGACAAAGTTTTTCAGGATACCCTAAGCTATGTTTTCACTTTATCGGTCACATGGATTTAGAAAAATTCGAGCTTGTTATGAAAAAAATGCAAAAAAGTGTATTTTCCCATGTAAAACCCCATACAAACTTCAAACGCGATGCGCAAAACGTAGACATAATCGATCGTGTCCAAATTTTGCACACTTATTTGGGCCCTGAAATGGGATCAAAAAAGCTTTGATCTGATGGAATACCATTGATTTTTTTCATTTTTCCATATAAACGATGACCCACTCTAATGCTCATACTGAATGCTCGCGCGCTTACAGCTTCAACTGTACGAGTCCTTACGATAGTCTATATCGAAAACCCAGATTATTCTGGCCTCTCGGATAACCAGTTGGCTTCTGGAAGGGTCGATCGAAGGTGGACGCTATTAGGGCTGTAGCCAAAACGGCCGAGATAGCGCTCCAGAAGAAGCGAACGGGAATCCGCTATTGCGCGTCGTCACGCTGGACGTAAAGAATGCGTTCAACAGCGTCATCTCATACACCACCTAAGAGACCCGCCCAAGTAACAATTTTAATTTTATCAAAGTTTTTTAGCGATTCAAAAATCCTAAACATAAAACCATAGATGCCGACTTGAAAATGCTCTCGAGTTCTTGTATGCCTCAATAAGCCCACGTTCTGGCTAGTTGGCCCAGTCTTATTGGGGTCTACAGGACGTCGTATGCAAACCGGCTTAGGATTTCGGGTTGTATCATAGTTTTATCAATCTTCTAAATAAAACCATCTTCTGACTTGTCAAATAATTGTTTTGATTATTTTTCACTTTCAATGTTCGATCGCCAGAATAAATTATGCTTGGTTGTTTATCCAGTCATCAATTGGAAAGATGCAGAATGGAATTCAGATTTCTTTTCCTGTTTAATACGTGTCAGGAGACATGCCACGGGAAATTTGTGGTGAATGTGACTGTGATAATGACAAAAACTAAGTGCGCCACACAAACTATGCATAATTTGGAAGTTAAATGCATTTAATTTATTCGGTGGAATTGGGTGCAAAAAAGGTTTTTTCAGCACAGCGGAGTTTGAAAGACATTATGTAATTTTTCTGACAAAATAAAATGACGGAAACTTGTTGTATGGTTTAATTTGATCTTAAGCTGTACGTGAAATCATAAAATTGAGTAATAATTTTTCTGTATTCACATGAATTATCCCGGCTAGGCGACATGTTTTTCTGATAAAACTCTGTGTTCCTGATGATTCCTCCAATAGGGCTAACCCTCCTGAGGTAGTCATAACTGAGCTCATGATAGAACTAGCGGTTTTATCACAGCATTTTTTTGGTTTATGTTACGGCCACGAAATCTTTTGTTGGTTTTATGCATTGCCTCACAGTTTTGTGTATTTGTTTACAAAAAAAAACTCTCCGACAACAACCGCAAATGCAAGTTTTATTGAAATGGTATTTAATAAGTGATAAAACCAATTCATGTCTACTTGCAAGTCTTTAATTGAAGATGTTTATAGCAGAAGTTATATGATAGTTTTATGGAACGCCAAAGGTTTAAAGTAAAAAACCACCACATAAAACTAATTTAGAACAACTAGCTTTTTGACATGCTCGTATAAAACCAGGATAAAACATGAATAAACCTTCAAGGCATGCTGATTGTTACTTGGGCGGAGCTACTTCCAGAACGGCCGATAAGAATATTGAAGCATCCATTGTCTTTATATTGTTACCGTGTCACGCAAGTGACATGTGGCTTCAGAGGTTTTCATGAGAGCTTTTTCATGTGAATTTCAGGGAACTTCAGTAGAGTTTAAGGGACGAGGCGACTGCAAAGGTTTCAGGTGAATTTTGACCACTCACAGAGAATTGACCACTCAGAGAATTTAAGGAGGCATTAGAGTCTAAACCTAAGGGAAGATTACGGGGTCCAAGGGGAGTTTTCTCAAGGGATTCACGGCGTTTCAAAGGGCTTCAGTAAATTTTAAGTCAATGGTGCTCTCAAGAAGGTTTCTGGGAGGTTTTTTAGCTTTTCAGTAGATTGAAGGAAGTTTCAGGAATTTTCAGAGGTTCTTCAGAGTTTAAGGGGAAGTTTGCGGTGGTCTCATGAGGTTACTGGGAGCTAAACAAGCAAGTCTACGATGGTCTCAGGGGTGTTTTTGTGGAGGTACAAGGTGTTCAGTAGACATTTTAAGCGTTTTGAAGGGACTTCAGTAGAGTTTCAGTAACATGCGGAAATCTCAAGGGTTTTTCTGAGGGGTTATAAGGAATGTCAGTGGATTTTAGGGGGTGAGTACAAAGCTTATTTGCAACACAGTAAAAGTTAAACAGTTACGCTTGTCATTTTGATGGCCTATACTGCCCCTCTTCGCATGTCAGTCCCATGTTGTTTTTAATGCGAACCATGTTTTTGTCACTCACGATGTCATGAAAAACAAATTTGATATCTTTCCCAGCTCAATATACCACGCAAAGAGTATGCATGAAATTAATACTCTTTATTAAAAATTATTAGAGTTATAGTACAAAAGGTAGGCGCTTTGAAAAACAACATGGGACTGACATGCGAAGAAGGGCAGTATACTCACGGGTGTTCTTGGATACCCTAACCCTTTCGCCCCAACTTGAATATCATCTTAAACGCCCTTAACTCCTTATCCCCCTCTATCCCGTTGACCCTTCTTAAAACTCACTCGAAGTCAAACAAATACCGGATGTTATGATGGCAATGAAAGCCCTTTTAGGTAATGTTACCTTCAGTATTCATAAAGTACCATAATACTGGATCAGTACGCAAATAAACATGTATGAACTAGCTACTACCGCGAATAACACTTATAGCCAGTGCGAAAAATATTCGCTCAGATGCGTTGATGTTCTCCCTGCGTTCTTTTTCTTTAATTTTCCTGCGCATTCATTGTCAGCTGCTCGATAACCGGTTGTCAGTTTGATAGAGCTCAATGAATATTTGTAAACATCTTACAAAATGCTGAATTGCTGATAACATATAAACATATCGGCTAAATTGAATGGTGTTTCACACAATTCTTGTTTAATTTGATCGTTGTGGCGGTTTCTGGTTTTATCGTAACTAGGATGAATAAAAAAAAACTCATCAATTGTTGCAAAACTCATAAGAAAAGCATGGAATGTGCAACAATTGGCGATTTACCCTATAATCTTGAGTAACAATCCAGATGTTCCTCGATCAATTTCAAATTCGTTGCTACGAAATGATGATTAGGTCAAGAGGAAAATTGACTACGTCATTATTGTTTTGAATATTCAGTACAGGAAGAGTCAAATTCACGATGTTCTTAGTCAATGTATTATGAATATTTTGCACCCTGCTTTTTTCTGTTTGGGGCATAACCACTGCGCCAGTATTTGATCTATTGTGGTATAAACCGTGTCCTTTGTTCAATGCATGTCGTGTTACTTCATCACTATTGAGTAGTATCGGTTTTGTTACAGTAGTCATTTTCAATTTAATTGCAAGGAAGGATTCTGATTGAGAGGTTCCTCTTTAGAACGCTCCTTTTCCAGTCGAAATCGGATCCCTTACCGAAAAAGTCAAGAAATGATACCGATATTGACCATGTATCAGAACCCTAGTCCTTACTGCCTGAAACCAGTGTACAACAAAGAAAAAAAGATTTGGAATACTAATCCAGTTTTCCTTGTTTCAAGATCACTCTAACAAAATCCACGAACGGAGAAAATCGAAAGGGAAGTTCGTTGTTCCCATAGCAACTCATACATTGAGCATTTCAGAAACGTGAAAAATCCGGGTACGTTTTCACAAATCATCCCCAAAGGTGAGTACTACAGGTGATCCTTAACGAAATTCACGCCTCGTTTGAAAATCTCTTTTTGTTTACATATGTTACATACGGTGTTTGGTAAAGTTAGGCTTGATATAGATAGTCTTCTTTAATTTAAGGGTAAAGTCGAAAAAATCTGTCGGGTGATCTAGAGTTCTTTTTTTTCTTTGAAATTTTATCGTGATTGTTACAAAGGATGGAGCCAATAGCTTGAACAATGTTACATTAACTTGCCGCCAATTCGCTTTACTGGCATTGTATCAGACTTCCGTGGCGAACTCGCCTAGGGCGAAAAGCCACGTTAATAAAGAAAAAAAAAAATTGTATCAAAAACAATGAATGGAGGTTTTCTTTACATGTCTTTTTTCCAAAACATTGTACTAACCTGGCTTTAATAGTTTGAGTTTGGTCACTAGAGCGCAGTAAATGAAACTCCCGATGGCGAGATAATAATTTGCATCATCAATGTGGCGATGTGGTCTTCATAGCACTGTCATGTGTTATGTTTGCAAATGGGACACTTCGATTATTTGGATTACATTAAGATAAAACTACTACCTTAAAGTCCTACATACATTGTTTTATGATCGCATGCCTGTGTGTTGTGTATTGTGATAATTGTTAGTACACAGTTAGGACACAGATGAAGAACAGAAGAAATCTGTTTTCAATATTATACCAAAGTATGCCTATATTTCGAATCTTATGTGCAAAATAATTACGATTGCTGAGCATATCGGCTTTCCTTGAAAAGAAATTTAAATAATTTGAATATTCAAGCTAAGAAAAATACTCGAGGATTGGGAAATATATCTGGATAGAAACTGAATTATCTCGGTGTGAATGTCTAACAGTCTCAGAATTAAAGAGTATTCAATTCAATTCAATATTCAAAGAGCAAGTAAATGTTGTTAAAGACTTCAAAATAACCTTACAGTAGTGTATATGAGTCTACATTCAACCACTACTATCCTGCAAAACACAATAACTATAGCTGAACTAAGTTATTTTTGGGCAATATTCGATCAATGGCGACATTACGGTACTAGACATAGTTTCCGAATTATTCCATGATATTTGTAATAGCTGTTGAGCGAAGTAGGTATTTATTGAAAAAGTTTCTTCATTTAGCTCGAACATTAGGTTTTTCAGCATGAAGCCTAGGAAAAACAATTTGCAAACTCCAACTTAAATAAATCAATTTGATGTGATGTTCATGTATTTTTTTTATCTCAAAGCATAGGTAAAAGTAATTGATAATTGTTTGGTCTGTCGTTTGTTGACAGGATATTTTCAACATAATGCTATATGTTGCGCAAAATAAACAAACTGGTTTTCTGTAACCAAAATCCTTGCGTTACGCTTCCTTAAAGCCTTACGCTCGCAATTTAATATTTGAGTAAGACCTTAATCATTAAAAAAAAAAATTGAATTGAATTGAATTGTATAGACAAAGCTACGTTCATGAAATGAATAACAAATACTTTCAGTGGAAAGCTACATATTGAAAGCGTGCGTGTTATCCTATCATATATTAGGTAATATATCTATTCAACATTTGAAAAACAAGTATTCATAGTAGCTCAAGCATAATGACTCAAGGTGCTTCGAATTAAACATTTTTTTCTTTATTAGTATTATATAAAAATTATAAATATTTTGTTGGACTTTTACTACTAAGCAGAGTTTTTTACAACACATTTTTGCTATTATTTGAAAACCATTCAACATAGTTCAATGAAATTTTCACACAATCAACTACGTATACTACTTCAAAACGTCTCAGAATTTTAAGGTTCTAACTTCAAAGACAAAAAAGTTGTGACTATTTGTAGGAAGTACAATAATTTACAACATGTGCTTTCAACAGTTTTTTTTATTGATAAAGCTTCAAAAAAATGTTTGTTCTAGACCTCCCGATGGATGTTTTCCACCGACCCATCAAATTCAAGAGAATGGTCCAAAGTATCTTAGGGCAAAATTTCAGACTTACTTATTTTTTGTTATAAAGCTGTTCTACACAACACGCCGTAATTTCATACATATAATGTAATAAGGACCTAAGTTTTTCCTTTTATTACTAAAATAAAAGACATAATGTTCCATAGCTGGAAGCAGTTAGGACTAGGGTTCAATTTGGGAGATCTTTCGCCGCAACGCAACCCAAAAAGGTGATCTACCCACGCTTAAGAACTGATTTGTAAAGCGGAAGTGGTTTACTCATATGCCATGGAGTAAGATGCCATTTTACGAAAACATAAAAAATACGTCCATCATTTTTCGGGCTATTCAGATCCTCTTTCACGCTCTTAAACGATTGTCATCATATTTGAATTACCCGCCTAACATGGATAGCGTAGGCATCAACAATCATGCACCTCCATGTGTTTCTCAATCTCCATGGAAACACTTGGCTTATAATAAAAGCACCAGAAAATCTTAATTGCTGGCAAGAAAAACCAGAAGTTGTCAATTTTCATAGGAAATCAAAAAAATTTCTTGTGGGTTTGCCTTCCTGGCTTATAGAAAGATGTTCATATCTTGACACCATTCACTTATACTAATGATCAAATCACATTCAGGAATGATTTTATGAGCTGGGCCATTGTAGCCCACTTTGATATTTTGGACTCCCCTTTTGGAGTTCCCCTGTGCATGTTAGCGCTTCGATGAACAATCTACGAAGCTCCCTTCATAAGGATAAAAACTGATAAAAAAAAGAAAAAGACGAGCCTCGTACATATGGTAGTGAGCATTTGCATAAAATATCGAAATTAGAATCACGACCCACATAAATTACAACGATAATTAGAATATTCATGGAGTTGTAATGGATCCTAAAACATAGTTCATGGTATTTTTTTTTTTTGTTTTTGAAGAAAAAAGTAAACACCTGGCTCAAAACAAGTTTCTAACTGAATTTCTAAAGAACATTTTGATCTTTTAGAGTAACAGCATTAATATAAATTTCAACCGAAGGTTTTTGAATTTAACATTTTTGGCAAAGTAGTTACGAAATATTGTAGGGATTTTTTCAAACATTTAGCATAGATTTTAATAGAATTATTTATTAATTCAAAACTTCTCGATTTGTCAAGCAGTTCCACTAAAAACTGATTACAAAATACAGCATTAAGAAAGTTTATTAAAAACATTGTAGTTTCAACATTCTACTCGGAATGTCTATAGTGTTTCAAAAAAATATCTCAAAATGGCTTGTTTAGCGGTGTTGAGATAATAATGTATATGTAAAGAAAATTGATTAAAAATTCAAAGCAAAATTGAAAATATTTTTCACACACGGGAACTATTGAAAAATGTTAATTCAACCTTCCCTTTGCATTACGTTGGGAGCAGCTCACTAACGCAGTGTACGGTTTGGGTAAAAAATGACCCTAATGTCAAGGTTGAAATTTTCAACAATTATTCAAAATCATGACAACACAACATAGATAGTAGAGTAAAGTGTTCATTTAGGTTCATCTGGATAACATGACACTTACCACACACCATGATCGCTCTTGTAAAACCAAAACAAACGATACACGGCCAACTAGAATTACTCTGATTTGTGTATAGAAAGAGCATACGAACCGTCAATAGGTGAAGTCATTTTTGGGGGTTTAGTTAATTGAACTAAAACTAACGGGTTACCGATCGATCAGCTGTGGATTTTTATAAAAAAGCTGATGGTGTAGACACCACACCATACTCTGTTGAAGATATGTATAATTTGTCGTTTTTATCCGCTTACATTCAACAGAACCGTAGATCCTTAAGTATGAAGTAGGGTGTGCAATATTGCGTAAAACTTTTGGGGAGCCACCCATACCATTTGAATTCTTCCGGGAACTCTTCGATTAAAATATCTGAAGAACAGTGTAGAAGAGGAGGGTGCTTTTCATTTGAATATCTATTGATTTGTTTGCTTTTCGGATGCTAAAAAATGAACATTTAAAATGTTAGACTGGGAGCTCCTTTGATTCTGCAATTCAAAAAGACTTTACTGCTTTTTAAAACACCATATTTTTACAAAACTGTTTCAATTGTTTTAAATAATAACCATTCTTACAGACTAAGCAGCAGCAAGAAACGTCATCAAAAACAAATTGAGAACCACTTCAGTCTCACACACGTGCGTTATTTACTAGCGGCCGACGTTTTTCGTTCGGTGAGTCTAGACAAGAATTATCATGATCCTTTTTTCGGTTGCCCCCGAAATGATTTCTATACATAGAGAGGACTGATCCGATAGTTCACGGGTGAATGCATGTTCAAATTTTAAAGCCTGGTGCAATTTGTTTTCAGTATATTCGTGTTTTCATGTATTTTCATGTTAAATCCTGTTTCGAAGTGTACCAGATTCAAAATCATACCCTCTGTGAAAAGGAAACAAGATGAAATATAGTAAACAAATAACATAAATACCGTCGTGCGGGGCTACTTTTGAAATGGCTACTTTGGATACTTTCGAAAATGGATTTTTTGAATTTGAAATATGATTCTAATCTGTTTGATATCTTTGGGACTATTATGAAGCAATTGTTTTCCCTCCATGGGGTCGTACACAAATTACGTCACGCTTTTAGGGGGGAGGGGGGGTTTTGCAGAGCGTGACAACCCTTACAAAAAATATTGAGGACCCATACAAAAAGTGTGACATAGGGGGGAGGGGGGGGGGGGGTTGAAAAACGTCGATTTTTGCGTGACATAATTTGTGTATCACCCCCATTTGGTTGAAATTATTTTTCAAACAGACCGTTTATTGCTTGTCAGGACGTGAAAAAACATCGAATAAACCAATAAAATATACATAACGTATCAGAACATTTGGTCTGTAAGCATTGTTTCTACAGTTCATAAATTTCAAAGGGTTGATCAATTCATTCAAAATTATCAACGTAGCATATACAATCGAATACTTGTATCGTTATACTTTATAAATGACCGTTTGACCCAAATAAAGAATTGATAGTCCCTTTTTTCAGACTATCTATTTAGCAATATCACGCTGCTCATAATACCAAAGGTAGCACAGAACCATCTTAAAACGCATATTTTTATTGAAATTATGTATGATACAGTATACTACAGTATTGGTACAACGCAGTTTTCTAAATAACCCTGGAATTTGAAATGCAGTTTTGTTATAGATAAAAATGTCCAAAGTAGCCCCCATTCGGATCTATATGAGATGTGTCCGATTGGTGTATGAACAACTTTTTTGTTTATTGATGGATTTAGTTCAAATTTTGCATACATCCTACATACATACTCACGATTATTATGTGTAAAATTATAAAAATCCATTCACTACTCTGAGAGTTATAATGTCATGAATTTGAAAAACCATGAAAAAGTGTAAAAAGAATATATATCAACTTGAACGATTTTTATAAAACAAAGCTTTACCAACAATTTTAATCAGTAAATCTGTCTTTTTTGTACTGTATTGTACTGTATTTACACTTACGTTATTAATGCATTTATTTAAAATCAAACGGACTTCTTCCTATTTCCAGGTAAATAATAAACAGAAATTTTCTTTAATTATTTTCTGAGAGTTTTTTTTTGTGATTGCTAATGATATTCGAATATAGAAATAGGTAATTGATATAAAAGGCTTTCAGTGTTTGCTTTAACATAAAAAAATTAAACCGGAGAAAAAACCCTCTTTGAGTGATTTTCTTTTGAAATGCTTCTCAAAGAGGTACAAAACCTCTTCACGTTTTCAAAAACATTATAATAAATAAATTTGAACCTAAAGGCTCAAATAGATGAATCCACGGGAGAGCCGAAGTATTGAAGTTTCTCTATTGGATCAATAGTACACCAAATTGTGATACATTTTTCATACATAAGTTGCAAGTTTTCTGCTTCATTTTCTCCAACGCCAAAAATTACAGATAATGCAGTTATGAACAAAACGTTCGACGTACACTGTACAGTCAGTCAACCGAATAAGTATCGATAACACTAGTTTACAGCATTTTTGAACTCGATAAGCTGATGATTGTTTTTAGTGTAGAATCGTGCCCTGAGTTCGAAAACGAGAAGTAAAAAAATTACAGTAGAGCGGAATTTTTTTCGACTTTTCATACAAGGTTGATGATTTGAAATCGATTTTTGTTCTATTTTTAAGCAAAGTCGCTCACTTCACACATCTCATTCTCCGTAATCAATGCTCCGATTGAGCTGATTTTTTTACTGTACCTCGCCTACATATGATATGTCAAATAAACGGTGAGAAAGAATTTTTAAATATTTTTTTCTTATTGAAAGAAATACATTTGTTCATATAATTTTGGAAATTTTGCTAAAATTTCAGGAGATCGTCCCCAGAACTCGCCAATATCTTGAATTTCATCAATAGGACGCAAAACCTGCATTCAGATGATCGAATGGTATTATACTCAGCTTTTAATTTATGGAGAAATATTCAAAATTGGTTGAACAAAACGCAAGATATTTGAATTTTATTAAATTCCATATTTTAAAAAGTTGTAAAACTCAATATTGAGCTAAAACTCAAAAACTGTTCTACTTAAAATTTTTTGAAGCGCGGTTTCGAAATCAGCGCTAAATTATGCTTCAAAAATTTTGGTCGTTGACAGAAGGTCACGACCTTCGTTTTATTTTGTAAACTAGTGTAATCAAACCCAGGAACTTTTTTCCATGCCAATCCAAAACAGTCGTTGCTGCAACAGTACTCGACTTTCAATCACCATCATTAAATCTAAATCACATTCACCACAATTCCCGGGAATGGGAATTTCGAACACAGCGCGACCGAACTTGATTGATGGATTAAGAAGGTAGGTACCCCCGTAGATTTCCTCGTGAATGCGCTCGCTCCGTGTCGCATCGACTGCATTTCCACCAACCCGAAATTGGAGAACGCCAAACAACTGCCTACCTATGTAGGTAGGTAAAGGCAGGCGATTTCTTCACATCGACCGACCGACCAGCCGACCGCCGATCAAAGATGCAAAGTGAACGGCACCTAAAACTGCACTTTACTTCTTGCAGCAGCAGCAGCAGCAGCAGCAGCAGCAACAGAAACAGTCGAGGCTTGTTCAAAGAGGTGATTCAGTTTGCTGGCGCTGTTGGTTTGGCATGGTATCCCGAAGAGGAGTGAATAACAGAAACCTTTCTATAGCACACCACGGAAGGGCCGTGAGGTGATTAAAAGGTGGAAGTAGCACTCGATAAGCACATGAATGGAGTGGAGAATGTGGGAACGGGAGACCAAGGCAATCGAGGAAACGACAACGTGCAGCAGAGGACGAAAATAATCCAACTCCCACGCTGAGGGAAGTTAGGGATGCCATTTACCAGCTCAAACAAACAAAGCAGCTGGTAACGATAGTAACGCCGCAGCTGAACTCATAAAGATGGGCCCAGAAAGTCTTGTTTGAAGTTATCAAACCGGCTTTATCGACGGCCGGTCGACAACGAACCAGACGCATCAGCTGCTCATCGACTTTTAGGCGACCTACGACAGTATCGACCACACAGAGCTATTGAAAATCATGGAAGAAAATGGCTTTTCTGAGAAGCTGACCAGACGAAGGGTGTGTACAACTGCTTAAGGGTTTCAGGATAATATCGCTAGACCCCGAACATTTAGAAAGATGGAGGAGCTGTACACTCTTTTAACCTTTTGGAGCCGGAGGGGTCATATTTGATCCCAACATAGAAACGACTGTATAAATTCACACATTCAATAAAACAGAATACTGCCTTCGACAAAGTTGTTGCAAATTGAATACTCTATTAGGGAAAAATGGGAAAATTTGTATTTAAGACTTCACTGACTAGACTAGACTAGAACTTACTGAATACCATACCGCGCTGCCATAGTGCCGCTTCAAAGTGAGAGTGCGCGTCCATAGGATTGTCGTGGATTTGCTATTGTTGATATTCTTCTTTGCGGCTTCGCACACGCGCACTCCCACTCTCACGCGTAAATATAACGGCGCCCATATAGTTTGGAGAAACCAACTAATTGATATACCTAAAAGCAGAATTTGGATATGGGTTTCGTTCAAATTTATTCATTTAACCTACGTCAAGAATATCGAAAGATGTTTTATATTCTTGGATCGTTCTAGGTGTTCCAAACTATCCTGTAGTAAAGTCCTTCAAATCTCCAGGAATTATTTTATGTGTTTTCGCCATAATCTACTGGAATCCTTGAAGCTCTTGAAATCTACAATGTTATTTATAGACACTATAGGGATATTCCAGGTCAGCCAAACTACCTTCAAGTTCAGAACTTCAGGTCAACACTCGTAACAGTAGCCATATCTGTTATACTGAGCAACATTGTCTAATCAACAACTAGTTCAATCTGAAGTCCACTTGATATTATTATAAACTTTTGGGACATTCAGGATCGTCCAAACTGCCATATAATGAAGTCCTTCAAATCCACAAGAATAACTTCATGTGTTTTCGCCGTAAATAGTAGCATTGCATAATCTGCAGGGGTTCGCGAAGCTATTGTAATCTCATTTCATTTATTTAGTATTACATCAAATTCAAGATAAAACTGAATCAACAATATTTCTCCATAATACACGGTTCGTGGCTGCCGCTCTCCATCCTCGGTCGCGCCCGATGCTCGCCAAGTCACGCTCCACCTGGTCCACCCATCGTGCTCTCTGCGCTCCACGCCTTATTGTGCCAACCGGATCAGTTGCAAACACCAGCTTTGCAGGGTTGTTGTCCGGCATTCTTGCAACATGCCCTGCCCACCGTATCCTTCCGGCTTTGGCCACCTTCTGGATGCTGGGTTCGCCGTAAAGTGCAGCGAGCTCGTGGTTCATTCTTCTCCGCCACACACCGTTCTCCTGCACACCGCCGAAGATCGTCCTTAACACGCGTCTGCTCGAAAACTCCGAGTGCTTGCAGGTCCTCCTCGAGCATGGTCCATGTCTCGTGCCCGTAGAGGATTACCGGTCTTATTAGCGTTTTGTACATGGTGCATTTGGTGCGTGGGTGAATCTTTTTCGACCGCAGTTTCTTCTGGAGCCCGTAGTAGGCCCGACTTCCGCTGATGATGCGCATCCGAATTTCACGGCTCACGTTGCTGTCAGCCGTCAGTAAGGATCCGAAGTAGACGAATTCCTCCACCACCTCGAAAGTATCCCCGTCTATCGTAACATTACTACCCAGACGGATCCAGTCGTTTTCGGTTCCGCCTACCAGCATGTACTTTGTTTTTGAGGCATTCACCACCAGTCCGACCTTTGCTGCTTCGCATTTCAGGCGGGTGTACAGCTCTGCCACCGTTCCAAATGTTCTGGCAATAATGTCCATGTCGTCCGTAAAGCACACAAATTGTCCGGATTTTGTGAAAATCGTTCCCCGGCTGTTGAGCCCGGCTCGTCGCATCACACTTTCCAGAGCGATGTTGAAGAGTAGGCATGAGAGTCCATCATCTTGTCGAAGTCCCCGGCGAGATTCGAATGAACTAGATAGTTCATCCGAAACCCTTACGCAGTTTTGCACACCGTCCATCGTTGCTTTAATCAGTCTAGTCAGCTTCCCAGGAGAGCCGTTTTCGTCCATGATTCTCCATAGCTCTGCGCGGTCGATACTGTAGTATGCCGCTTTGAAGTCGATGAACAGGTGATGCGTTGGGACCTGGTATTCACGGCATTTCTGGAGCATTTGCCGTATGGTAAAGATCTGGTCCGTTGTCGACCGGCCGTCGATGAAGCCGGCTTGATAACTTCCCACGAACTCATTTGTTTTAGGTGACAGACGACGGAAGATGATCTGGGATAGCACTCAGCAGGCAGCATTCAAAATAGTAATCGCCCTGAAGTTCTCACATCCCAAATGGTCGCCTTTCTTGTGAATGGGGCAGATTACCCCTTCCTTCCACTCCTCCGGTAGCTGTTCGGTTTCCCAGATCCTGACTATCAGCCGATGCAGACAGGTGGCCAACTTTTCTGGGCCCATTTTGATGAGTTCAGCTGCGATACCATCCTTACCAGCTGCTTTGTTGGTTTTGAGCTGGTGAATGGCATCCTTAACTTCCCTCAGCGTGGGAGTTGGTTCATTTCCGTCCTCCGCTGCACTGGCGTCGTCGTTTCCTCCGTTGCCGTGGGCTCCCGTGCCTACGTTCTCTACGCCGTTCAGGTGCTGATCGAAGTACAGCTTCCATCTTTCGATCACCTCACGTCCGTCCGTCAAAAGGCCTCCGTCTTTATCCCTGCATATTTCGGCTCGCGGCACGAAGGCGTTGCGGGATGCGTTGAGCTTCTGATAGAACTTCCGTGCTTCTTGGGAACGGCACAGCAGTTCCATTTCTTCACACTCCGCTTCTTCCAGGCGGCGTTTTTTCTCCCGAAAGAGGCGGGTCTGTTGTTTCCGCTTCTGTTTATAACGTTCCACGTTCTGTCGAGTCCCTTGCTACAGCATTACCACCCTCGCTGCATTCTTCTCCTCCAAAACCGTTCTGCACTCTTCGTCAAACCATTCGTTCCGTTGATTCCGTTCCACGTACCCGATGGTGCTCTCGGCTGCGTCGTTGATGGCTGCTTTCACTGTACTCCAGCAGTCCTCTAGAGGGGCCTCATCGAGCTCGCCCTCGTCTGGCAACGCGGCCTCGAGATTCTGCGCGTATGCTGCTATTGAAATCTCTACTGTTCTTTAAAGACACTACAAGGATATTCCAGGTCAGCCAAACTGCCTTTGAGTTCAGAACTTCAGATCTTTACTCGCAACAGCAGCCATATTTGCTATACTGAGTAACGTTGCAAAATCAACCGCGGTTAATGGACCCATCTGAAGCCTACTAGAAATTATTATTAACCTTTAGGACATTTAGGGTTCTTTAACCCTTTCGTGACGAACCAGCACAATTGTGCTGTTCAGCGATAACAGTTTTGCGTATTTTTTCATCTGTTTAGTCTTTATTTTATGTGATGTAAATTGTTTCAATAATTCCGCCATTCCTTACGCTTGAATGTGTGCATACAAACTTTTTTTTTACATTGCCTTTGGAATTTACCATAGGCTGACACAAATTTCGATTTTCTCTAATGTCACCCCCCCCTCGGAAAATTTTGGTCGGAATTCGGCATTTTGAGGGGGGAAACAAATAAATTATTCAAAAATTCTAAAATTTTGAACTGAAATTAGAGTTGTTGTGAAAATTTCTTAACAAATCCGCTGAGTTTTACGATTTTGCCTAATTGTTTGGGTAATTTTTTATCAAATACATTTATTATTTATTATCCCCCCCTTGACGAGTCAACGAACAAAGTGACAAAAGAAGAAAATGAGATTTGTTCCGGCCTTAACAAGTTGAACAAAAAGTGGACAAAAACCGTAAACATGAAAAAGTTTTATCTGTCGCATATTTTTTATTTCCGTTTTATCTAGGTAGTAAAAGCTAGAAATCGGAAGACAAAGAGTAGCACCTTCAAATGCGGAAAAAATATTGTCGTTTTGTTGGGAAATATAAGAGTTCTAGAGAGCCAACATTGAGCTATTTGTATGAAGATTTCACTTTTTTGCGCTCCGTATCGAAAGGGTTAAACTGTCCTACAATAAAGTCCTTCAAATCTCCAAGAATTATTTTATGTGCTTTCATTATAAATAATAGCATTGCCTAATCTACTGGGACCCGTGAAGCACTTAAAACCTCAAATGTCTAGAGACACTATAGGTATATTCTAGGTTAGCTTGGAGTTCAGAACTTCAGGTTTACACTCGTAACAGCAGCCATATCTGATATACTGAGTAACGTTGCATTATCAATCGCGGTTACTGGATCAACCTGAAGTCTACTATATATTATTATGAAACTTTGGGACATTAAGGATCGTCCAAACTGTCCTGAAGTTTAGCTCTTGACAGTAACAGTAGTTATTCTATTAGCGTTAGCGTTAGCGTAGTTACGGTATACTTCGTAGATTGGATACTAACAACATTCATAAGTGATTTATAATGAATTATTTTTACTAATATTCTTCAAAGACTTGTAGGCATTGTTCCGTACCTTTGAAACATTTAAGGTTCTTCAAACTTATATTAAACTCATTATTTGTGGTATAAAAAGTTACGTTAGCTAGTCTTACCCAATCAGATCCGTGAAGTTCTGTGAAACTCAGAGCCATTTAAAAATACCTTTGAGATATTTCAGGATTACTTACTTACAACTTTGAACTTTCAGCTAAGGCGAAGCCACTCCTCGAGCACAAATCTGAAGGCAAATGTGAGGCGCGGCCAAAGATAAGGACTACAGCCACGCACCGAGTGTTGTGGTGAAGAATTGTTGATTCAGTTTAATTATAATTGAGGGGCCCAGAATCATAGGGGTGTAAGTGACAATTTTATCGATTTTGAGCTGAGCATATCATAAAATTCTTCAGATTTCAAGCTTTCCGGAACTTTTTTAAGATTGTTTCTACGATGATTGGAAAAATTACAATAAATCGGAGAAAATTGGGTTAATTTTGAAACTCCATACATTTTGTATGGAATGAAAAATTGGTCAAAAACTTTAAACCTCATTTACTCGAAAGTGGGTTTTTGTCACTTACACCCCTTTGCTTCTAACCCCCTCAATTGTTATAAACGCTAAACAAATGAAATAGATACAATCATTACGGTTGGTAATGTTGTGTAACTCAAAACAGCCAAAAAGATATTATTACGGCTGTAGACTCCATGTTGCTGGTAGTCCATATTGCAGGACAGTGTGTACGATTCTGTATATCTCGAAGTCTCTGATTGTATTTTGTGAGCTCCAGTATCTAAATATAACAGATTATACAACATAACTCTATATGCCAAAACAGAAACTTCAATTTCTGTAGATGTTAGATATTTAGCATCACAATAGTTTAGATGACCCCAGCCGATCTGATGATGTCCATTGAACATTCAGAAGATTTACAGGACATGATAGATTGCATATCATAGCTTTATATAATGAAAGAAGTTACCGTTACACGCGTAGACTTTAGGATCTAAACTCAAGAGCAGTTTGGATGACCTAGAATATCCGACTGATCTGATACTGTCTATTGAATATTCAGAAAACTTACTGGTCATGATGGAATACAAATCGAACTTTTGTATAATGAAAAATGTAACCGTTACACCCGTAGGCTTTAGAATCTGAACTCAAGAACAGTTTGGATGACCTAGGATATTTCGACTGTTCTGATACTGTCTTTTAAACTTTCGAAGACTTATTGGACATGTTGGAATACAAATCGTAGCTTTGTATAATGAAAGAAGTTACCGATACAGCCTTAGATTTCAGGATCTGAACTCAAGAACAGTTCGAATTACTTAGGATATCCTGACTGACCGGATACTGTCTTTTGAACTTGCAGAAGACTTACTAGACATGATATATTACAAATCATAGCTTTGTATAATCAAAGAAGTTACCGTTACACCCGTAGACTTGAGGATCTAAACTCAAGAACAGTTCGCATTCTACCCTTTCTATGCTGTTGAGCACCAAAACCCCAGATATACATAGAAAAAACGCTGTAATAATCCTTGGGAAAATTCCGGCTTCGAAGGGTTAATGCATATAAATACGTCCGGTACAGACGTGAAGTGAGCACCCAGTTCTGTAACGTTGTATACCCCTCAGTTATTTCCTCTCACTCGGGATGGGGCCGCTCTTAGCCGGCGCACTGTAACCGTTGCAGCCAAGCAGCCAGCAGCAGCGGCCACACGGCAGCCGTAGCAAAAGCAGCTGTATGAAGCCGATCTTTGCCTGATCTGGTTTTATTTCTGCGCATGTTTTTCTTGCTCCGTCGTCGTCGGTACACCCCCCAGTTTACCAGTAGTGCAGTGCTGCAGCCAGTCAGCGCCGTGTCGGAGAGGTAGGGTTCGCCAATCCGTTGCAAAAGCTACAGCAGCAAAAGCAGACCAGAAGCAGCGGGTTCGTTCGTTGGTTCGTTCGCGAATCATGTAATGAGTTTCCAATTTGGAATGGAAATGAGCACGACATGTAGGGGTCTCCGTCGTTGAAGTCGTTGGGCTGGCGGCTGATGTGGTGCGGTGCTGTGTTTCGCTCTGATCCTCGACGTCGTCGGAGTCCATCGATAATGGTCTGTGTCTTTGCGCTTTCTTGGAGTCACCCTCGCTCTGACTACACTGATGCAATTGAAATCGGCGTGACTCTGATTTATTCGATCGAACTGGTTTGCTGCAGCGGTCTTGCGAAAGCCCCGTTCAGTCGATGTTTTCACGAGGGAGGACGAGAGGACGGAGGGTCTTTCACGACGGTGGGAAGGGAGTTTTCACATGACTCAAGCTCAACTTGTAGTATAATTTAGATAAGTGTCTAAAACTGCTACAAAACAATACTATTGCTTTTACTTCGTCGGAAATTAAAAATTACCAACAGTTTAAGAGCACAGTTTCTGGACAGTACTGTGGATTTGAAATCAATTAAAGTGTCCTAGCGGTCATGCCATTTGTAACCAACAACCATTGTGACCCAGTATCAAACCATCGAACGTCCTAGTGTTGACACAGCTCCAAATTTATGCTGCACGCTCCGTAACACCATACTGATGGAGGTTGATCACCGATCAACCGCAACCCCGTTTTTGTTTGATCTTCCATCAACACAGTTCGGTCGTATCGTATCGTATCCATCTTATCCACCAGGCATCAACAATTGCCCCTGGCGTCATGCTTGTCTCCTTCGTCGTCGGTTGCTTAATTTCCAGCAATAAAAAGAAGACAACACATCAAACAGCAGAAACTTGTTTTGCGAAAAAAAAAACAGCTTTCCGGTTTGGCAATTTCTCTTTTTGTGGGCTCTGCACTACGATCGGGCGCTGTCGTCGGCATCTTTACACACCGCAAAGGGTACCTCCACCCTACTAAGAGGTGGTGGCGTTCGAACGAAAGGTTTTCGAAGTCAGCAGGCTGCACTTCGAACCTCGAACGAAGCACAACTCACTCCGCGGCTAAGTCAATTCACTGTATTAACAAAAACGCGCCGAGTGTGGATGGGTGAATTTTAATTATCTTTTAATTGGCCAAAAGGCACTTCACGACGACGCGAGAGCAGCAGTGCGGCCTAGCTGACCTCTCAAGACCTCTACTAGAAGAAGCACGCTTTGAGTCTCATGGTTCCGAAAGCTAGCGGGCCATGCTGGAACACTGAGGTAAATTGCCAGAGGGGAGTTCGCGAACACAAGGTCCACCGCCGCCAGCCCTCCAGGGATCTTTGTTGATTGCAGCCCGAGAAAGTTTAGGAAACAGTCAACTCTCCACAACATTATACGTCATACAGTTGTGTCTTTGATCATCTTGTTTAGCTGATTTGGTAGATGTGCTTAGAGCTCAACTGTAGAATAGAACCTTGTTAGAATGAATATAATTATACATGTTGGACTCGACTATCAAAGATCAAAATTTGAATCTTCCCAAACGTACAGGGGGTGGTCAAAATGTTTGGGATAGGTAACTTTTTTTTTCTCCCACAAAAAAGTTGAACAAGCTGTAATTTTTCATGCACTGCCCCCACTCGCATAACAGTCCCATTTGACTTTTCATCACTTTTGAGTTAACGTTATGAATAGTCATCATTTTTGATGTACTTCCAAAAACAACAATAAAAATTACGAATTTTTATGTCAATGTGTGAAAAAAATACCAAGTTATGAGCGTCCCATATCAAAAGTACCCGCATAACAGTCCCATCATGGATTTGGTGTTACGTAACACAAAACTGAACAATTTTGTAGTGCTTGTAATATTTTTTACAGTTATATATTCATGTGCAAAGCAATCTGTAAAAGTTTCGAAATGATCGAAATATTTTTCAAATTTTGGCGATTTTTCAAAGTTTTATATGGAAACAAGTTTTCAAACTTCAAATGCCGTTTTCTCAATTCCTACTTTTTGCAAATGGGACTGTTATGCGAGTGGGGGCAGTACAGTGCAAGGAAAATGCTCAAATATTGACTGACTTATTATATGTGCATCATTGGTACAAATTTGAACTCGATTGGTTAATCTTTCGCGAAGCTAGAGCCGTCCTCGTTAAACATTTTTTTATTAGACAGACAATTTTTTAACTATCATATCTCGAAAACCAGCTAACCGAATCGAATGAAATTTTGAGCGTTTATCAATCAAACTGATGCTTCAAAAGTCTTTAAAAAAATGACACTCTTTGAACGTTGAAAAAAATATGATGAATTTACACTTTTGGGATGTTCTCAAAAAAAAATGTTTTACATCAATAATGTCATTACATTTTAGTTTTAATATCAAAAGATCTTCTACTTCTGTTCACGTGATATCTTTAATAAGGTTTATTAGAGCCTATTTGGATTAAAGAAAGGATACATTTAGTATTTTTTTTTTGTGGTGCTGTAAATCTGACTTTTTCCTCTTTATGCGTAAAAACATAGGACCGGTAAAATTGTATTCGTCGTGAAACATAAAGCAGGCTCAAAATTCGGAGATATGGCGGTTCAAAAATTAGTTGTCTAAAATATAGGGTTTCGCGAGAATGGTTCTAGCTTCGCGAAAGATTAACCAATCAAGCTTAAATTTGTAGCAATGTTTCACATATAATAGGTTGACAAACAGTCAAAATTTGAGAATTTTTCATACACTCCTTGAAAAGTTACAGCTTGTTGAACTTTTTAGTGAGAGAAAAAAAGTTGCCTATCCCAATCATTTTGGTTACTATCTATACATACAGGGGATAGACAAAATGATCGGGACAGGCAAAATTTTCACTTTTCAAAAAATGTTCAACTAACTGTAACTTTTCGAAAAGTGCATCAAATATTCTCAAATTTGTACTGTAAGTTCATCAACTAGTTGTGTCAAATTGGAAAAAAGATCGGGCCATTCTCCACGAAGTTATAAAGATTTTTGAAAAAGGTAAAATTGTCCGATAGCCAACTTTGAGCTGTTATATTTCCCGGATTAAATAAACCGATTGCAATAAAATTTTGATCATTCATGACTTATATAATGAACCCTGGAAAACATTTGACATTTGAAACCCTTCTTGAAATTTTTAGCAAGAGAAAAAAGTAATAGCGATTTTATTTTTTTCACGATTTTTTAGTAAATTGGTCTATTTTTAATATGCATTCCATTACTTTTTCAATTTATTGACGACTTTGTTGTTACATTTCTTCAAAAGACATTTATATATAAGTCAATTAGAGGGAAATTAAATGAACCATAATTTGCATCTTGAATTTTGAAACAATGTTGAAGTTTTAGATAATTTGGTGTTTTATTCCAAAAAAATCCAATCGTTATAATTTTCTACCGTGTTAAGAATTTTAAGTTAAGTCAAAGGTTTTTCATAGCTCATTATATAAGTCATGAATGGTCAAAATTTCATCGCATTCGGTTCATTGAATCCGGAGATATAATAGCTCAAAGTTGGCTATCGGATTATTTTACCTTTTTCAAGAATCTTCATAACTTCGTGGAGAATGGCCCGATCTTTTCCAAAATTGGACCACTGATACACAACTAGTTGATAAACTTACAGAAAAAAATTGAGAATATTTGATGCACTTTTCGAAAAGTTACAGCTAGTTGAGCATTTTTTGAAAAGTGAAAATTTTGCCTGTTCCGATCATTTTCTCTATCCCCTGTATATCTAGCAAACACTACTGTTTAAACCGGTAATTTTATGTTTTGTCAAACTAACTTTGATTAGTTATTAGTAATATTTTCTTCTTTGTACAGCATTCCATTTGCTAGATATGTTTGGAAAGCTTCAGAACCTGACTCCGGATAACCGACCTGTATCTGTTTGAACGACTCTTTGACAAATTCCTTAAATTAATAGCTAGAAAAAAGGCTACGTTTGAAAGACGGATACATCAGATGATCATATAAGCAGTAAGAATGCCAAAAAGTTCCTTAGTAGTAAGGCCAGAAAGATCAAAATATGCCCATGTAGGAAAAGTTGTAAACCACTTGGTGCACAATTCCGGAATTCGGAGTAATGGTATCAGGGTAATCGAATTCGGGGAAATGTCCTAAAGCCGTTATGAAACTATCCATGGTGAGGAAACAAAACTGGCCGGAAATGGACAATGGCCGCTGATACCTGTGGACAAATTCCCGTAGTCCAAGTGGGTCTTAAGCGGGTCTCGGAGGCATTTCAGGAAGTCTCAGTGCATTTTAGGCTGATTTCAGAAGCGATTTTGGGGGTTTCGGAGAATCTCAGGTGCGTTACAAAGGGTCCGAGAAGGGTTTAGGGGGATTGCAGAGCCATTTCAGGAAGTATCAGAGCATTTTCGGCGGGATTCAGAGGTGTGGAGTTTACCCTTCCACTAACAATACCCAAATTCCCGTGATAGCTAGGCCAGAGAGGACGTAGAGGTCACTACATACTTTTCTTAGGTGTCCAATCTCCCTGTCCCATCCCTCAGCTGTCGCAAGGACGTGGCCTGGACAGTTCTCGACCATTGGAGGATTGCGTCAGTCTTGGCTAAGAGTAAGAGATTAGCCCTTAATCTTTGTGCTTTGTGGTTCGGACGGAAAAGAGGCAACTCTCATAACAGCGATCTAGGACTGTACGGACTACGAATTTGTGCGACTTACTCCATGCTAATGCTCATTTTTGGTTATTATGTATCTAGCTTTTAGTCATTGTTTAAGTCTAGACTAGATCTTGCATCCTAATACAGCGGCCATACCAAAGGGTTATTATTTCACCGAATGTATAGCAAAAGGCGTCGAAACTTAGAATGTCGCTTGCGTCACTTCGCAGAAGTACAGTGGATTTCAGGGGGTTTCAGAAGCATTACAGGGATTTTCAAGGTGTTCAAGGGCGTTCCAGGGAGTTTTATGAGTGTTTCAGGGTGTTCCAGTCTAGAGGGTCCCATGGGCGTTCCAGGAGTGTTTCAGGGGTTTTCAGGGCGTTCCAGGGAGTTCCAGAGGATTTTCGGAGCGTTCCACGGGTTTTCAAAGAGCTACAAGGGCGTTCCAGGGTATTTCCTGGTGTTCGATGGCATTACAGGGTTGTTCGATAGGGTTTCGGGAGGTTTCAGAGATGCTCCAGCGGGTTTTCGGGGGGGTTCACGAGCATACCAAGGATTTTCAAGGAGTTTCAGGGGTTTTCAGGAGGATTCAGAGAGCCTCAAGTTACCAAGCCGGTTTCATCGACGGCCGGTCGACAACGGACCAGATCTTCACCGTACGGCAAATCCTCCAGAAATGCCGTGAATACCAGGTCCCAACGCATCACCTGTTCATCGACTTCAAAGCGGCATACGACAGTATCGACCGCATAGCTATGGAAAATTATGGACGAGAACAGCTTTCCCGGGAAGCTGACTAGACTGATAAGAGCAACAACGGACGGTGTGCAGTACAGCGTAAGGATTTCGGGTGAACTATCCAGTTCATTCGAATCTCGACAGGGACTACGACAAGGTGATGGACTTTCCTGCCTACTATTCAACATCGCCCTGGAAGGTGTTATGCGACGAGCCGGGATCAACAGGCGGGGTACGATCTTCACGAAATCCAGCCAATTTGTCTGTTTTGCAGATGACATGGATATTATTGCTAGAACATTTGGAACGGTGGCAGAGCTGTACACCCGCCTGAAACGTGAAGCAGCAAAGGTCGGACTGGTGGTGAATGTGGCTAAGACAAAGTACATGCTGGTAGGTGGGACTGAGCGAGACAGGACAAGCCTTGGCAGCAATGTTACGATAGACGGGGATACTTTCGAGGTGGTAGAAGAATTCGTCTACCTCGGTTCCTTACTAACGGCATCAACAGTGGAAGTCGTGCCTGCTATGGGTTCCAGAAGAAACTGCGGTCAAAAAAGATTCACCCCGCACCAAATGTACCATGTACAAGACGTTAATAAGACCGGTGGTTCTCTACGGACACGAGACATGGACGATACTCGAGGAGGACCTGCAAGCACTCGGAGTTTTCGAGCGACGGGTGCTAAGGACCATCTTCTGCGGTGTGCAGGAGAACGGTGTGTGGCGGAGAAGGATGAACCACGAGCTCGCTGCACTTTACGGCGAACCCATAGAAAGTGGCCAAAGCCGGAAGGATGCGGTGGGCAAGGCATGTTGCAAGAATGCCGGACAACAACCCTGCAAAGTTAGTGTTTGTTAACCATCCGGTTGGTACAAGAATGCGTGGAGCGCAGAGAGCACGATGGGCGGACCAGGTGGAGCGTGATCTGGCGAGTGTTGGGCGGGATGTTGGAGAGCTGCAGCTGCAAATCGAGTATTATGGCGGCAAATTGTTGATTCAGTTTTATCATGATTTTTATGTTAACTAAATAAATGAATCAGAGAGCCTCAGAAGTGTTCCAAGCGTTTTCAAGGGGTTTCAGGAATATTCCGAGGGGTTTCACGGGGTTCAAAGGCGTTCTTGAAGATTTCAGGAGTGTTAGAGGGTTCAGCGGCGTTCTAGGAGTGTTCCTGGGGTGCACATGGATGTTAAATGTAGGTCAGGAATGTTTTAAGGCGTTCCAGAAATTTTCAGGGGTTTCAGGTACGTTGCAGGTGGTTTCAAGGGGCTTCCGAAGAGTTCTAGGTGTTTTCAAGGGGTTCCAGAGGCGTTCTATCAAGGGAATTTCATGGGGTTTCTAGGGATCTCAGGGCCGTTTCAGAGGTATTCGAGGGAATTTCAGGAACATTTATGGGTTTTCAGCGTCGTTCCAGTGTGTTGCAGCGAATTTTAGGATGTTTCAGGAGCGTTTCAATGGTTTTTAAGGGGTTTCAGGGGCTAGCCAAGGAGCTTCAAGGATATTCCGGGGGCGCTGGGGTTCCAGTGGCGTTTCAGGGGGCTTTTGGGTTTTTAAGTTCCAGCTATTTCAGGAGCGTTCCAGGGGTTTTCATGAAGTTTCAAGAATGTCACAGGCAAGCATGGGAAAACTCATTTGCTCACCCGAATGCCGGCGATGCAAAATAGCAAAAAGAACGCCAACAACCCAATGCTGAGTGAGAGCACGGCGCACTAGGAACGAACGCAACACGAACGGCTTGCCACCGACGCCACCGAAGCGAATCAGGAGAGAAACAAATAGAGTGCGAAATGAATCAGCTTGCATCGGTGTATACGACAAGAACGTTCGCTCTCTCAACTACCGAGTGGCATTCAGCTGATTGAATCAAAACGCACTCACTGATTCAATTCCCAGTACTGAATGCTTCCACTGAACGCCAAATGAACGTTCCAATATGAATGCTCTCGCACCCGACTCAGAACGCTAACATTCATTCAATCTTGGTTCGTTCGCCTTCGGCACTCAGATTCGGTAGTGATTCATTCGGCCGTCATTGCTTGCATCGCTCGGTGCTCAGCGATTAGAAAGAATGGGCAATGAAAGTGGAAAGATTTTGCTTGGCTGGGGGAGAAGCACACTCGCATCAGATTGTGCGTGGATGTGAGTGAGGGATACGCAATAAATTAATGATTTTTTCCCATCCTTGAGGGGATATACCCCTGAAAAGCCTTGCAACCCCTCTGAAAACCCGTGAAACTTCCTTGAAAACCCTCTAAATTCCCCCTGAATCCCCTGGAAACCCTTCCGGATATCTCTTAAAACCCCCCAAAAAATATTGAAACTCTTCTGAAACATCCCTGAAACCACCTCAGAAGCCCTAACGAACCCCCGGAACTCTCGAGGCCCCCGAGAGCTCCTATAAAACCCTTTTGAAACTCCTTCGAAACTTGAAAATAAATAAAAAATTGATAAATTTGTAACAGATAATTTAAAACTTTCACAACCGGAATGAACTGTTCAGCAATTAGTGAGAATCGGTCAACGTTAAGGAGAAGATACGAGGAAGCCACTTCTCGAATTTTTAAGTGCACAAATCTGAAGAACCGATTAGCTTTTTCGATAAAAAGTTGATCGATTCTTAATCACCAGCTGATATCCAATTGATCAACTTTTCAATGCAAACCGATATTCGGTTCTACGTGCTCTTGAAAACTTGAGGTGTGGCTTCGTCATATCTTAAGATGAACTAACGAACTAACTTGAGGATGCGTTTAACATTTGGTCGGCGTTCTTTGGGGCAGGCAAAGATAAGCTGAGGAATTCGTAAAACCTGAACTGTTCGACGTTATTTTGAAGCAGATGTGTCATTACATAAAAGAATAATAATATTTCTGAAAATAATGCCAAAGATTTGAAATTTCAAATGCTTGCAGGGCATTTTCCCGAAATCATTGAAAAACTGATGGTCCGGTCTGACTTAACGCCGACCATTTGTGTTCCAGACATCCTATACAAATGCTATATTTTCTCGTAGAAAATGAAATTCAAGGGAAATCAAATGTAATGGGAAGTAATGAGTCGGTCCAAACGTTCACTGGGTATTTTTCTACTACCGTGGCATTATATAAGAAAAAAAAACAAATGAAAACAAAAGTACCAATACTAACTAATAAACAATTAGCGAATTACGGGGTCATCAATCTACCGTTTTTTTCCTGAAATATGTGCAACATAAAATTTACATACTCACTGTCGCGGCCGTCGTCTGACGAATCCATTCTGATCGGATGACTGCCCGATGGATGAATGAATGAAAAGCGCTTCGCAACAGAAGAATTTCCGAAGGATACCCTGGAAGAATTCCTGAGGATTCCTAAATAAGTTCCTGAAGGATCCTCCACCGGAACCTCTGGAAGAAATCCCCAAGGAATCCCAAGAGGAGTTCCTAAAGAAATAGAAGGAATTTTTGAAGGAATATCTTGAGGAATTCCTGAAATTATCCCGAGGAAACGAAATATCTGGAAGAATTCCTGAAGGAATATCTAGAGGAATTCTTGAAGAAATCCTGGCATGAACTTCTTAAGGAATCGCGGGATGCAGAACCAAACGAATCCTAAGAGGAATTCCTGTAAGCATCCATGAAGGGATTCCCGTTGGAATCTCTGGATGAATTCCAGAGAATCCCTAAAAGAATTCCCGAAGGAATCCTGGGAGGAATTCACAAAGGAATCGGGTGGAATTCTCGAAAGTGTCCCGGGGGAAATTCCCTAAGGAATGTCTGAAGGAGTCCGAGCATGATTTCATGAAGGAACCCCGAGAGGAATTCCCAAAAGAATTCCGAGAGGAATTGCCAAAAGAATCCTCCAACAGATTCCCTGTATTTCCAAAGAAATTTCTAGAGGAACCCCAAAAAGAGAATTCCAGGGGAGTTCCCAACGAAATGACGGGGGAAATTTTCGAATGAATTGGGAGATGACTTGCCAAATCCATCCCGAGAGGAATTCACGAAGAAATCTCTAAAGAATCGGCAGGATTCTAGAAGAATCTCTAGAGATCCTCGGGAGAAATTCCTGGAACCCCTGAAAGAATTCTTAAAGTAATCCTGGAGGAATTTCTGGAGAAATCCCGGCAGGAATTCCCAATGGAATCCCAAGAAGAATTCCCGAAGGATAACGATTACGACTATGACGTGGCCTGCAATGTTATTGGCTTTATACTGTTCAGTACACGAATTGCGCCCATTGCATTGAGGTTGATTAGCCTTGTACCTATGCTAAAACAATGACATTTTCTAGGTCTTCTAAACGATGAGATCCATTTTATAAAAAAAAACATATTTTAATTCTAGCGACCCTGCCACTGCCTGATGATATGTAAGTAAATTTACATATATCTTAATTCAGTAATTAAAAGCCACCTACGAATCGTTTTTCCTACCACAAACAGCCACAAGACTTGTACCAACTGGAAATCCTTGCGCAAGTAGCTTTTATTGCACAAAATAAGATTTGAATCCAGCTCGCTGATCAATATCACTGCCATCAGCTAGCATCCATTCAAAGCCCTGAGACCTACTCTGAATAGAAGCCACGGCAAAAGCCAACCATCAACAAAAGCAGTGAAACTCTATTAAAGTCGTAAAGTTAATGTCGACAGCCAACCTGACGGGGCCCCCATAGCCCAGCGCCACTCAACTGCGGGCGGACAAGGATGGACACTGGAGATACGCAGATACTGAATGTTGATGATAGCCCAGCCCACTCACGACAATAAACTATAGCTGCCTTTACGGCGAAGGCCCATGCCATGGTGATGCTGATGGCGCGACCGAGCACGATGAATGTCAAAATATCAATCAAAACAAAAACTGGCTGGAAGTGGAAAGCCACGGATCCGGAGGGCCCATGCGCGCGCGCCCACGAGAAAGCCTTCGGAAAAAAGCGGGTTTACGGCGCGGCGTAGCAATAACCTCGGCGCGCGATGATGACCGACCGAACAGCCCCAACCCAGGGTCGGTTGGTCGGATTCGTGAGCAACTCATTGTAATCTTCCATTTATCGTCGAAAGCATAGTGACTCGTCGTCGGCGCGACCGCTTCCTAAACATAGGCACATTTTGGGGACGTACCTTCATACATCTGCGCCATCATGATCGAACGGTTTGCAGCGAGCGCGAGCATCAACCGAAAAAAGGTGTCGACAACTCCGTGTACTAAAGCATACAACACAGTTTTGCGGTTGCAAGCTTGGGTGAAGAAAATTACCCTTTCGATATGGTTTCACTGCTATGCTATGCTGGTCGATTAGTGCTGCAACTTACCTTATTGGTGCCGCCGCGTGGAGCCAGGAACGTCTGGGAAGGAAGAAGAAAGTGGAAATTACTTTCGATATTTTTTGACATTATAATGCTAAATGAGAAAGAGAGTGAGTTGTTGGGAGGCATTAAATCGACAGATCAGCGACGACGATGGTCCACTTGCATCTTTGGGTCATTGAACAGCGATCAAAGGTCGGCTTTGTACTGCCATGGCGTGGTGATCTTATCATCCCAAGAGAAGAATTAGTTTAAACCTACAAACCGTACCAATACGAAAACTATCAGTATTATTTGATTTTCGTATAAGTTCGCACAAAATCTAAGCAAAAATTGTACTAGCAAGTAAACAAATATATTGTTATACCCTCAAGGGCAAAAAATATTGAGAAACGCAAGGAATGATAATGAATTGGTGAGCTCTTCTATACAATTATTTTTCTCACAACCCTATGTACAGATTTCTACCATGCAATAATACAAAACATGAGATTCGTCGAAAAGTTCCTGCTGTGATTCCTTCAGAGATTTATACTGGAATTGCCACATAAATTTTCTTAGAATTTGCCCAGTAATGAAAATCACCTTGAGATTTCTTTACGAGTTCTTGCTGGTATTGCTCCAAGAATACTGCTGGGATTTATTCAGAAATGTTAAATAGAATTCACAAAAAGTTTAGGTGGGATTCCTCAAGCAGTTCTTGCTGGGAAACCTTCTGAAATACTTGTAGGACTCCTAAGAGTAATTACCTAAAAAATCTCTGCTGAAAGTTCTTGAGAAATCCCTGCAATAATTCCTAGGAAATCCTGGTAGGAATATCAGCTGAAACTCTAGGAGAAATTTCTAAAGCAATCCTTGAAGAAATCTCTGCAGGAATCGCAAGAGGACTTTCTATAGGATTTTTTTATGGAATATCTGTAGAAATCATCGGTGGTATTACAGGAAGGAGGTGTAAAGAAATCCTTGCAGAAACCTCTGAATCAATCCCAACAAGAATGTTTAGGTTTCAAAGAAATCCCATCAGTTATTATGGAGAAATTTCAAGAAAATTTTCCCATAGATTCCTCTAGGATTGTGTCCAGGAAAGGCACATGGAATTCTCTAGAATTCATTCAGGGACTTATGAAGAAGCACCGTCAAGGATTCCTCCAGGAATTTCTCCTTGGATTTTTCCACTTGAACTTCCTCCAGGATTTCTTCGTGTGATTTGTCCAGGAATTTCTCCAAGATTGTTTTCATGAATTCCTCCTTTTTTTTAAGAATTTCAAATTCTCCAATTGCTTCAGAAATTTTTGAAGAATTCTTTGCAGAATTCCTCTTGTGATTTCTTTAGAAATTTCTGCAAGATTTTATCCAGGAATTTGTCACGAGGGGTTTTTTCCCCACTGACATGGAGTATTGTGTTGTCCTTTGCTGTGCATACATCGCTCCTGTAAGGAGTAAGTATGGTAGCATAGTTGATCGCGTTCACTATTGTCTCGAGTGAAAATCAAAACAATAGATGCGCGGGTGTTTAGTGTTCAGTATTGTGTTGTTCTTTACAGAGAAGAACATTAATCAAGACAATTAGATGATAGGCATTGAACCACAAAAACCCCAAATAATTGGTGAGATCTTTCCAATATTATTTATTTATTTATAAATAATTCTACTTCAGAATATTTACTTTATAACTGCATATAAGTTGAAAATTCGCTATTTTCAACATCCTTTCATCTATTGGAAGATGCTTCAGTTCTGGGCTCTTTCTAAGTTGATGAAAGGATTTATAAATGCTTGCAAGGACTTGGCCAGGTGTGTGGAGCTGAGTGAATCTATGACATTGTAGATAGTAGCGACATCAGCAATGTCAATGGAAATTCAACTTTGCAACTCCATCCAAGATTTGTGCAAGTATTCATGCTATGCTATGCTATGCTATGCTATGCTAGGGGTTTTTTCCCCACTGACATGAGCCAAATTTATTTAAGAATTAGCTTGAACACATGCAGAAGTGCTGCCGTGCATACAGACAGCCTGAAGAGGTCCACATTCATTCATTCATTTCATTTATTTAGTTCACATCAAATTCATGATAATACTGAATCAACAATTTGCCGCCATAATACTCGATTTGCAGCTGCAGCTCTCCAACGTCGGTCACGCCGAACGATCGCCAGATCACGCTCCACCTGGTCCGCCCATCGTGCTCTCTGCGCTCCACGCCTTCTTGTACCAACCGGATGGTTAGCAAACACCAACTTTGCAGGGTTGTTGCCCGGCATTCTTGCAACATGCCCTGCCCACCGTATCCTTCCAGCTTTGGCCACTTTCTGGATACTGTGTTCGCCGTAAAGTGCAGCGAGCTCGTGGTTCATCCTTCTCCGCAACACACCGTTCTCCTGCACACCGCCGAAGATCGTCCTTAGCACCCGTCGCTCGAAAACTACGAGTGCTTGCAGGTCCTCCTCGAGCATCGTCCATGTCTCGTGTCCGTAGAAAACCACCGGTCTTATTAACGTCTTGTACATGGTACAAGATTATCCCTTCCTTCCACTCCTCCGGTAGCTGTTCGGTTTCCCAGATCTTGACTACTAACTGGTGCAGACAGGTGGCCAACTTTTCCGGGCCCATCTTGATGAGTTCTGCTGCGATACCGTCCTTACCAGCCGCTTTTTTGTTTTTGAGCTGGTGGATGGCATCCTTAACTTCCCTCAGCGTGGGAGTTGGTTCGTTCCCGTCCTCTGCTGCACCAACATAGTCATTTGCTCCGCTGCCTTGGTCCTCCGTGCCTACATTCTCTTCGCCATTCAGGTGCTCGTCGAAGTGCTGCTTCCACCTTTCGATCACCTCACGTTTGTCCGTCCGGAGGCTCCCTTCCTTATCCCTGCATATTTCGGCTTGCGGCACGTAGCCTTTGCGGGATGCGTTGAGCTTCTGGTAGAACTTGCGTGTTTCCTGTGAACGGCACAGCAGTTCCATTTCCTCGCACTCCGCTTCTTCCAGGCGGCGCTTTTTCTCCCGGAAGAGACGGGTCTGCTGCTTCCGCTTCTGTCTGTATCGCTCCACATTCTGTCGGGTTCCATGCTGCAGCAAGAGGTCCACAGCTTAGCATCAAAAATCACTTAAACGACTCTAGTCCGCGATATCACTAGAGATGAAGAAGAATGGTGAAAATTAACATGCGTAACCCATTTATTGTCCCATTCCCAATTCAGCTTAAATCTAAGGTTTTTTTGTACTTATCCTCAGCTATCCAGATGGCAGTACCCAGCCAGAACCGCCGGACCAGGATTCCACTGTGTCGCGACCATGGCCGTGACGGTCATCACATCTCCCGCGACACCTTCATTGGTGTCGACCAATAGGCCTAGGGTGGGATCGAAAAACACTTAGACTCGCGCACATAGATCACCAGTTATCTACTTGCTCACCGATCTCATAAGCACTAAAATCTACTCCATATTCAAATCAAGTCCCGTAGACATAACGAACTTCCTTGGGCATAGAGTATCTTCGTGCCTGCCACACGATATACACATGCAAAATGGTCATTGGCAGAGGAAGCTCTCAGTTAATAACTGTGGAAGAGCTCATAGAACACTAAGCTGAGAAGCAGGCTTTGTCCCAGTGAGGACGTTACGCCAATAAGAAGAAGAAGAAGACATAACGAAAACTGGACAAGTTATATGCATAACACTGTTTTGTCGAATAAAATTATCACGCAATAATTCCGACCTTATCGCGCACTACTAGGTATTGCTTGTAGGCTAGATCATACGGAACTAACTGGATCGTTCAGAGATACACGGTTGTAGACACAATTCTCATTTGGTTTATTCACCACTGCCAGATTAGTATTACTATTCGGCAAGTGAGTGGTATCCTTCTACATATCCCGATCATCGTATTTTGTGCCATTTTAGTACTGGTAAGCTCCACGCTAGCTGGCTATCTGGGGAGATCGGTATCGGCCTGTCTTTGGAGAGGATCCAAACTCATAGATATTCGGAGAGCTCATAGATGCATTTGCGTTTTTGAAGATGGGTTCTGTTGTCGGGTGTAATGGTTTACAGATTTGAGAACCACAACATTTATTTTTACTCTGATGGGTTGATCTCCATTCCATGGTAATCGGGTAAAAAACTCTGCCGCATGCTACCATCTTCTTCTTCTTCTTCTTTATGGTTCTACGTCCCTACTGGGACTTGGTCTGCCTCGCTTCAACATAGTTTTCTTTGAGCACTTCTACAGTTATTAATTGAAGGGCTTTCTTTGCCTGCCATTGCATGAATTTGTACATTGTGAGGCAAGCACAATGGTACACTATGCCCACGGAGTCGAGAAAAGTTTCCCGACCGGAATTCTTCTGGCATTAGCATTAGAAATTCTTGCTGGCATTCCTGCAGTAATTCTTGCTGTAACTTATTCATGTATTGCTCCAGAAATATAGTATTCATACTAGAAATCCCCTTGAGATACTTTAGAAACTACTGCCGGAATCGTTCCAAGACTGGTACTGGGATTCCTCTAGACATTTGTTGAAAATTCTCCAGTTTTTTTTCTCATGCGATTCCCATGCAATATATGCAGGAAATTCTTGGAGGACCCTCAAGAGCAATAATGAGAGATGTTCCTACTGAAGCTGCTTGTGAAATCTCAATAAGAATTCTCGAAGAAAATCCTGGAAAAATTCTAGAAGTATTTTTCAGCGTAACCCTAGCAGGCACCCCCAGAGGAAGCCAAGAGGAATTTCTGGAGAAAACTTTAAAGAAATCACATTGAAATTCCTCCAGGCATCTGATCCAGGCATTCCGATGGAATTCTGCTAGAAATTTCTGCTAGGAAATGCTGAATTTCGCCAAAGATTCCTTCGTTTTTTCCTTTAGAGAATTCTTCAGAAATTTCTTCAAGAATTCCTCTAGGGATTCCACACGGAATACCTCCAGAAATTCTTTCTAGGATTTTGCCAGAATTTCTCCAAGCATTCTTGCTGAGATTTCTGAAGCATTTCCAGGTGGTATTCTTGCTGTTTTTGTCCTTAAAAGTCCTTCCTGAAGGCTTGAATTCATTGTGAATCTATGTTGAAGGTCATATAATTTTTTTTTCCAAAAACCTTACGCTTTTCTGTAGACTTCCATTTTTCAAATTTGCCAAGTATTTAAGGATGATCAAATGCTTCTAACTATGTTTTCTAGAATTTTTATTTCTCATCGATTTTCAAAACAAAAAAGAAGCATACTATTTTAAAAAAATAAATATCATAAATAGATTCCACGTACAGGTTCCAATGAAAGAAAAAACTATGCATTATTTGTTTCCTACATCTATTCATTAGCGGAGCCAGCTTTTTCTTTTTTCTTACTCACTCTCCTAAACATGCAGGAGAATGAGCGAAATAAAAGAGGAGGCAAGCTGCCCCCTCTTCCATCTATTTCTTTCTCGTGTATGTTTAGGAGAGTGAGTAAGAAAAAAGAAAATGCTGGCTCCGCAAATGCATCTATTTGTACTTAAGCTATAGCCAATCTAAAAAATAAAAAATAAGAAAAATAATACCTTGTGAAATGTTATTCTAGATTTGCTGTTTTGCTGTTTTACAGTTTTTATCACAAACGATCAATTATTTCTCAGAAATGAGAATTTTAAGACTGCCTCGAAAAACATTTAACAAGGTTCAATTTTTATTTCTGTTTTATTCGCTGCAACTAGCCTAGGGCTAAAAATCTCATTATTAAGATAAAAATAAATAAATACAATATCAGATAATTTCAGAGCAGCTAGTATTAAAATGTATGACTCTCGATATTCGAAAAAACATATCTCAAAAACTAAAGAACATACATTTCTGATTGTTTGATATGTTACGCCAAATTTCCTGAACTCTCTCAGAAAAATATAAAACCAGGGTACCTCTTTGGTCCCGAGACCATGAAAACGTGAAAAAACTTATATATTTGCATATTTTTAGCATAAAAACACAATTTGGTCCATTCAACGTATTTTTCCTGAAAACTAGAATTCAATAGGTTTCAAACAAAAGAAGTTTAAAATCGGTTGACTGGTTCGAAAGTTATGATTTTCTGAAATTTTTTATGTAAGCAAAAATATATGTATAAACTACAGGGGATACTCAAAATAACTAGGACAGGTAAAATTTTCACTTTTCTAAAACTGTTCAACTGGCTGTACCTTTTTGAAAAGTGTGTCAAATATTCTCAAATTTTTACTGTAAGTTCATCAACTAAATAATTGTGCATCAAGGGTCCTAATCCATAATATGTAATCTTCACAACATGTGCATTTCTTTGCATTTGTCGACCTAAGCTTATGAAAATTATCCAAAAAAAAATTTAAAAAATCATAACTTTTGAACCAGTTAGCCGATATTAAGCTTCTTTTTTATATTTGAAAGCTACTGAATTCTAGTTTTCAGGAAAAATGCGTTTAATGGACCAAATTGTGTTTTTGTGCAACAAATATTCAAATATATTAGTTTTTTCACGTTTTTAAGGTTTCGGGACCAAAGGGGTACCCTAATTTTATGTTTTTATCAGAAAATTCAGGAAATTTGGCATAACATAAAAAATCATAAATGTATGTTTTTTAGTTTTTGTTATATGATTTTTTGAAAATCAAAGGCTAATTTTTCCTATACAAAACATGTTTTCTAATTTGATTATATTTTGAATCTCTATAATGTACGGATAACAAAAATACCAGGAATCACACAAAAAATCAATACAAAGCATTTTTTTTATTCCTAAGACAAGGCATAGTATTTTGAAGTTGTACAATATCAGGCAATGGGGAGCGGACCTGGTGGGATGGTTAGAACACTTGACTATCACGCCGAGGATCTGGGATCGAATCCCACTCTTGACAAACTCACAAAATGTTGAGTGGATAACTGACACTGAGGAAGATTACAAGTGGTAGTCGAAATACGCGTATCTGTCAAAGGATAAGCAACATAGGGCGGAATTAAAAGGTACGAAACTGTTTACACTCATTCGAATTCAATATGATATCCTAGAGTTGGATTTAATAAACAAAACTTTTATGAAATTGTTTTTTTTTTCTATAGAAGAGATTTATTCAAAGCAGGCTATTAATTCCTTAAGCCATTGCTTACCTTTACTGCCGTGAATCGCAAGTCAGTCCCATCTGCATTTTGGGCAAAAATGAGCTAATGGCCGTTTTCGAGCTTTCTTTGGATGATCTTCCAGCTGCGTGCAAAAAAATATATAGTTTGTTCAGTAAAATTGAAAAACAATACCAAGTCAGATTGTCCCATAATGAAATGTAATCGCAAGTCAGTCCGATTACGAACTTATCCACCCTTTAGCACAAAACCTAACACTATTTTAGCCAGTTTTATATTTTTCACTGTTACGTTGTCACGTTTGAAACAATATGTTAAAGTTTCGTGATGATCGCAGTAGTTTTCAATCCATGGCGATTTTTTCGAGCTTCATATAGAAATCGAATTTGAAAACTTTAGAGGCCATTTTCTCAATGCCTACCTTTTACATATGGGACTGACTTGCGATTCACGGCAGTTAAGGTGTTATTCACGGTTTAGAAGATTTGAACTCTAAAATAACTCAAACAGTAAACTTGTGAACAATATATTTGAAATCAGAGATCCTAAATTTAGTAGGTAAGGGTATTTTCAACACAAACGAACATTGATCACTAACATAATCAATGTTACCCCAAATCAACAAAATCTAAAATTACATTAAAAAGCCTATTTTAATATGTTTTACAGTTTCACAATACTTTCCGAGTAGCTTAACACATACTCAGAGGGCCAGTACTTGTTTTGAAAATATAGAACATGTAACGTTTGCTTTGACAAGTGAATTATTCATAAAAGATCGAACATTTTGATGAATGTTCGGATTACGGTACACTCATTCAATTTTTTTTTAAGTTGAGCGCTACTTTACGTAAGTTTGTTAAAATATATCAAAGAGATAAAATGTATTTATTTAAAACTAGCTGTCCCGGCAAACTTTGTCTAGCCAAGTTGTGGTGGTTTGACAATTGTTAAGGTCATTGCAGCATGGCACTCTAGATTGGTTTCATTTCGACCGTGCCGGTTTTCTTCCCCGGTCATAAAAATCAGTACTTTATCAATTTTCTTACTTTTTCAGTTATTTTTCGTAACTTTTTTTACTTATAAACACAGCCACCATGAATACAAATCAAACCATGCAAGAGTCATCCTGATCGGTCCATCCGTTCGTAAGTTTTGTTGCCTCAAAGGGACTTCAAACTCATTTTTATATATATAGATAGATATAGATGTCTGTCTAAAGCTGCACAAAATGACGTATTTTATGAAAATGCAGAATGGTGGGTCGCCAGAATCTATAAAAATCCAAAGTGGATCGCAAGTAGAAAAAGTTTGAGAACTCAGGGGTTATAAGAATAAAACAAATAAAAGATCTGAAAATAATATCTAAAAATGTTCCTGAACAGCTGGACAATATCAAAATTTGATATTTTAAGATCAAACGAATAGCTCGCTGCTGACTGGGGTTTTGTTACAGTCCGGATAATTATTATTTTCCTGTAAAATATCACTCATTGTAAACAAATCCAAGTTTTGTGTTTCAATGTATAGTGCTGCTTGTTAGTTTTTACAGTAATGAAAGTTTTTTTAGAGGGTTCCTAGCGGCACGCCGAGGACGTAGAAACCTCTCCCATCACTGTGCGCACAATCGTCTCGAGTCAATATGGAGGAGCAGGATGCGTTTGCGCGGACAACGACAGTTCACTAGGCCTTTGGATAGGATAGAGAACGTAATCCTTCAGAAGCAGTTCACCAGCCGTGCATGGAACATGTCGTCCAGTAAGACACTGTTGCGTACTGACTCAGAAGGTTACGGTAGAAGATGTGAACGTTTTGGTTTTGTCATATGGTCGATTTTGTTTGTATTTGTTCTTTTGACATGTCACGGTTCAAAGAATGTTATTGTTTAAATTCATGTTGTGCCCTGTAATTCACTAATCTTTGGTGTGTCTATGATCCGTTACATGGTCGATGTGTTCGTTATGTCAATTTTTTTATCCTCATTTTAGTACTGTTCTTTATCTTGGAAAGTTATCTTTCGTCCATATCCCTAGCACTATCAGCATCTGTCCAAACTGATCCTAACTGGTCGGGGTTCTGCTAAACCGAACCAAAGACCATTTTTTGAAAAATTGAGTTTTCTTAACCATTGGATGAAGAAATTGATGATCCTCCTTCCATGTAAAAATGCAGTAATTCTGACAGCTCTTCGTGGAGTAAATTCAAAATTTCTGTTTGGCAAAACATACAAAAAATAAAACTACATCCAGCCAGAGTGAACTGTAAACCATTCCATAGAATCATCGAAATGTTCCAGTTTTGGTCCAGATGAAGAACATTTCAAGTTATGCTCATCGCCGTCGAATTTCTAACTTCCAACCGACTCATAGTAACAATCTGTGGGAGAATTGAACACGTTATTAGAAATACGGATGTTGGAGGATACAATTATGTTTCGATGGTGCTGATCGCCATTTTTCCAAATCACATTCAGCCAGACCGAACCAAATCCACTGCATTTTAGAATCTATTTATTCTCAACCAAACAAAAATCAACTGGTTTTAAATACCTGCGTTATGTCGACACACCTCATACTGATAATTTAACACAGAAGCCGTCATTGAACAACAAGGCTAATAAGAATAATAAAGCTTGAAAAAAATCAAACACTTGGTTCGCTTTGGCTGATCGAAAAATGGCGTTTTCACGAAAACCATGCTAGAGAAGAATGTTTAGAACTTGATTCAGACTTAACGACTGACCTTCAGTTGAGTAAAATGACCTAGAGGTAACGTGCTTGGTTATCACTTTAAGGACCCAAGTTCGAATCTCTTCAATATTTTCCATTTTTTTTTTTGTCTTGGTTCACTTTGGCAGGTCATTTTCATGGTTTTCTTCGACCAGTATAAATTTGAAGTACACAAATTGCTCCATTTTCACATCTCAGGACCTCAGGACATGCAAAGACATCATTTTACATAATCACTCTTGCTCTGTGCCTGCACATGCACCGCCTATAAAAAAAAAACATAGGTTGGAAGGGCTGAGCTGGGAGGGCTTCCGCCGTTCATATTTCAAACTATTTTGAGATCTCCGTACTACCATACTATACGCATCGTTTCTGATTGATGTGAAGGATTGTGAGTGATATCGATTCCAACTTCATAGACGATGAAAAATCGAGTTTTTTTTTTACAATCCGGCTGGTTTCCTCTAAAACAAATAAACACAGTCAGCCACACTGAACTATAAACCATATTTCAATGCTTTTGTTCAGCCAGAGTGAACTGAGTGCAAAGTACTAAGAAATTAAGTAATTATATCAATGATTTCAAATAATTTACATGTATTCTTCGTTTCTGATGATTAATAAAGGCTTGTAAGTTACATGTGTGTGGAAAAGTTTCAAATAATATTAGCTGTTGTTTATTTGTGAGTGGTTGAACTTTAAGCTTAATAATCTCGGAACAAAGTTTTTGGCGCTTAGTTCGGTTTAGCAGAACCCCGGCCAACTATAGAAAACATTTCAAACCATTAATCGAAAAACGTAAAAACCTCTAATTAGTCAAAAATAGGTTACGTTAGTCAATGTCGAAGTAGTCAGTTTTTGTCGATTTCGTCAAATATGCGCCTTAAGTCTTGATCACACGTTAGCTTCGAATCTATAAGCAAGCACTATTAAATGCTGCACTTTCCCACTATTAGTTTCTTAGTTAATTTAAATTGATATTGCAAGAAAACATTATTAAGCATTAGACATTTGAAATATATTAGGGTTTACTCACAAAACTATCAGATATAAAAATAATAAAAGTGAAAAGGAAATCAAGTAAGCAAATCAAATGTTGAGAGCTAGGTATAAGCAAATTGAATACACGAGATACAACTAATTATTACATTATTGATTTTTCTAGAGTATGTTAAAATTAACCGAATAGTGATAAATCAGCCATACTCCGTCTGTAGCAGCCGGTTTGCAATGAACCGTTGGAGGCGCATTAAAGTGTTAAAGGTGATATTTTCATTACAAGAATTACAATCAACATCCTTCACTACCGTCAGACCCTGTGATCTTGGCCAGGGTTTTTACAGTAATAAACGTTGTACAAAAAAATGAGACCCTCAATAATACGTTTATCTAACAGCTCTAAGAAAAATATTATTTGGTGAGCTAGTTTTGATGCGTTATTTTCAAAAAGTCTTACTCTGGAGTATGAACAGCCAAATTTAGTTCACTAGTTTTGATCTCAGACTTATTATTCAATTTAAGGTATGTATAAGGTTAACCGCACCACAATTACGTAAAGATGGTTTGCATTCACCTAGGTTATCCTGTATAATTTTAATATAATTTTATGATGCTGTTCAATGCGCTACACTAAGCTGAGAATTAGTGTCTACCTCAGTAGAGATATAAATAATATCAGCTAGAAGCAAAAGAAGTCAACTCATCATCGACAGCCTTCGTCATCCATCCGGTGACATTTCCTTCGGAAAGCAATTTCGGAGAAAGGAAATCAACCAATTTTCGAATCCATCTCCTGTTTCGACGGACAATCATGACCAGATCAGGCTTCAGCTGCTGCAGTAGACCTTCGCCAGTTACTCTAAAGATCTATGGATTTCCCTTGTCGTCTACACACACCGAGAACACTCATAACTAGTAGCTCTTCAGCAACGAACGGACCCACAATAACCTTCTTCCGTTCCCTTTTTCCTCGGTTGAGTGGCTTCTTCTGGCTTCGTCAAATTGCCCTGCCGAGTGCCGGTTACTGTTTTTTCATTACCATTTTTTCCCTTCTGGGGCCCTACCGGGAGCGTCAAATTTCGGTGCCAGCCAGGGCTAGGGCGCAGCCGTAAAAATTGAACCAAGAAAGATGACAAATATAAAGTTTCATAAATCTGAAATTCACACGCTTAATTATAGCAACAACGATTTTGGGTTCCCTCGGAGTTTTTCAGTCCGGCACAGCGGCACCGACATGGATGGGAAGTCAAATGTGCACTCGGATGGGACCGGGATGGAAAACAGGACGCAGGCAAGAGACCGAGGCGCATATCCGATGTCGAGTTTTCAAGATGACGACAGAGCCGAAGACCACAACGATGGATGGCAGCAGTAGGGACATTGGTTTTTTATCATCCTATTCAAGCCAGCAGGATCTTTTTGAGTATTATTTTTATGGAAGGTTGGTCAGAACGAGGATATAAAGCGCAGGGTTTCTTTCAACTCAATCTGGAAAGTTGTCCGGTCCGGTGGTTTAGGAGGTCGTAAATTAATCACACGAAACGGACGAACATGGGACGGGCGGACCTTTTGACTAATGTTCACCCTCTAGTAGAGAAACTGGTTTGAATGATTTAACTTGGGGATTTTATGTCGTGAAGTTTTAGATTTTATGATTGCGTCTTCTTGTATAAAATAGCATGATCCTTGCGTAGAAAAAAATCTAATATTCAACACCAAATAAAGCAATTTGATCAAGAATGCATACAACATTTTCATTCTTCAATTTAAGAGCATAAAACTGTTGAATAACGCTTGGAAAAATTTTAACTCCAAAGGGTAAAGAGAAATCAAAGTTTCACATAATTTTTAAATAAAACGTAGAGATAGACATAAGTGTTACCTTTCGACAGGGCAAACAACTTCAACTAAAATAATATACAACAATTGAATACCATGCACTTAAGCTACACTTTATCATGTGCGCTGCAGATTACGATGATGCCAACATTATGCAGGCGAGACAGTTTCCGACCCGGGCGAAACACGCAATTTCCATTTATTATTCAAATTTGAAAAATGTTTCTCTATCTATGACTGGAAACAGACGGGTTGAACCATTTCCAACGAATCAAACACAATGTTTCCAACTGTGGCGTGGTGGTGGTGGTACCCAGGTGGTAAAAGTGCGTAAACGAACGATGAATAGACGACGACGCCAGAGAAACCGAAACCGTCTGCATCTCTCGGCCTGTCTGCGTAAGTTTTCAACCCGCGACAGGAAATTGCAGATTTCGAAAAATAACACAAAAATTATATGCCAACGACGTGCGATGGATGGTAGATTTTTCACGAAGTTATATTTTCGAAGGTGACGGCCACTCCATACACTGCACTGCACACACGCATGCAACATTTGCGTATTTCGAAGGTTGTTGTTTTGTCCGGTGTCAAATTAGCACCGCAGTCATAAATTTGGACAGCAAATTTACAACATCGAACTTCGCTAATAGAGAAAGGTTATACTTTGTGGGACTCTACACATGGATAAAAAGCCATTCGGCAATTGGTACATCTGACCGCTCGGGGCAGCTACCTCACGGGGTGGCTAACGCAGCCAGCGAGGTTTGTGTGCGAGATTGGAGTTATTGACTTTGACGACTAGGTGCTAATTATCTATAATAACAAGATTAGCACATTTTGTTCGCTGATGCGGTGTCTTGCCTGGCCAGAATTGTCTTTTTCGAAGCAAAATGTTGACTCATCATCTGGAAGTCGATGAATTCGGTTTTGTATTTGTTTGAAAATGATGCAAAGTTCTTCCAACGGCAGCAGCAAACTGGGTGTCGTTAGATCGTGTATCAGTGATTGTTTAAGGTTGAAGAAGTCAACACTGATATCACTGTCATCATTGAAAATTGGGAAGCAGTTTTCTCGTTCAAAACATAAATAAACGTTTGTAATGAAAATACATTCACTGTATTTAATTCTCTATTTGGAAACATTACAAACATGTGTGCTTTCTAAATTTCAATGATAATGATGATATTAATGACGACTTCTTCAACCTTAACCCTCCTAGGATGTTAGGTTAGGCGCACCATGCTGGCGTAGTACACGTTCAGTTTGCTTGTCTGGGTACGGTCATATTGACATATCTTACTAAAGGGTGACATGGTCAAAATTTGGTCACACAATTTGTTTCATAACTTGAGAATGCGTACACCAAAACAGTTGATTTTTTAATCAGTAATGGTACATTATATGTAGCTTATGCCATAAAATTTTCATCAAAATCGGTCTAGTATTTGCAGATATAATGTTGAACCCTAAGATCTGCAATTTTAAAATTTTGTGCAAAGAGGATTCACAAATAAGAACACATTTTTACTGTTTTAGTAATAGAGCCAGAGATACTTAACCGATTTCAATGAAAATTTTTCTGTATGTGAAGTATGCATATCGAAATGTTGTGTAAAAATTTCATTCAATTTAATCCAGCCATTACAAAGTTATATTTGCTTAAGTGGCATCCGGTCAGTTTTTTTCATATTCAAACTGCTACAACTTTGAAAGTAATCATACAAAATGGCTAAAAATTTTACTAAGAACGTATTTTCATAACAGTATTATACTGTAAAATTTTGATAAAAATCGGAGTAGTTTTGGTAGTTCTTCAATCAAAATTGTGCTTTACTGACTTTAAATTTCCGAAAATTTACTATGGAGCGCCTTTGTACAAAATTTTAAAAAGGTAGGTCGATGGTTTTATCTATATATCAACCAATACTTAATCGATTTTGATGAAAATTTTATGGTATAAGCCACATATAATGTAGCATTACTGGTCCAAAAATCAGCTGTTTTGGTGTACGCAGTCTAAAGTTATGAAAAAAAATTTTGACTCCAAAACCAAAACCAAATTTGACCAAATTTTGACCGTATCACCCTTTAGGGTTAAACTCTAAGCAGTCATTCCAAAGAAAATCAATACATTGGATCTCTGAATGTCGTGATAGAGTTTTGATCTAATTCCCGTCCTACCACGCATCGACCAATAATAAACGAGTGTTTTCTTGCACCATGCCAAATGTCTCATGGCCAATTGAATATCAAAACACAAATTCACAAATTAACTTTCAAGTTATATAACAGTTTGTTGTGAAACCGCAACAATTTCAAATAACAAGATTAAATAGGGAAGTGGAACCATCTCGGCATGGGTCCTATTTTGGGTACTTTTCTGATATAACTCAGCCAATTTTGAACAAATTGACACAATTTTTGGAACGCGATAAGATACGTACAGGGTGCGGCAGGAAAAAATGCGAAAAGTTCAAGGCACTATTACACGCTAAATATGGGATATATATGACTATTTTTTATGACAGTGTATCAGTCAATGTCTATATTCTAGCACTGAAAAATAAAAATGAACACATTTGATGTTTAACATGTGATAATGTAGGCCTAATAAGCGGATATCAATAAACTGCGCACCCAATGGTCATTAAACAAAATGACTATAACAGTAACAAAATTAGCTCAAATTCGATGAACAACCAGACCACACTGATCCAGAGCCATGTAGTTTCACATACCAGATGAAATAAGTACATATATTTGATGATATTGTAGAGAAAATCAAAAATTTTGTTTTATCAGATGCGAAATTTAGCGACCTGTGCGATTTTCTGCGGTTTGAAAATTCTGGTTGTCTTCATCTTCAGGCGCCGCCCTGTAAAGGTTAGTGACCAAAATGGGAAATTTTTTAATTAACTTTTCAGAAAACTAGCCTATTATAGATCATGGAACGTTGAAACATAGATTGGTTAATGTCAAATGGACGAAAATGAGGTTTGAAGTTGAAAAACACTTTCGCATTTTTTCCTGCCGCATACTGTATAGTATCTAGCCGTGTACAAAATGTCAAGTCAATTGGTTTGGAATTGACTGATTTATAGCGAAGAGTGCCCAAAATACCTGCCACTGCCCAAGTGGTTCGCTACCCTAGTTATTCCTTGAAGTCTAGTAACAGATCTAGGAGTACGTGCGCAGGACGAAAGATTTCCATCCCCTAACCTCCAAGAGATTGAGGAGAAGTTGGCCGGTTGAAAAACAACAAAGCCGCTGGAGCAGATCAACTACCAAGCGAGCTTCTAAAATAAGGTGGAGAAGCACTGGCGAGAGCACTACACTGGGTCATTACCAAGATTTGGAAGGAGGAAGTATTACCGGAACCGGAGGAATGGATGCAAGGTCTACATCTACAAAAAGGGCGACAATTTGGATTGCGGAAACTATCGCACGATCACACTACTGAGCGCTGCCTACAAGATACTCTCTCAAATGTTATGCCGCCGTCTATCGCCGGTTGAAAAGGAGTTTGTGGTGCAATATCAGACTGGATTTATGGGCGAACGCGCTACAACCTACCAGATGATCGCCATCCGCCAGGTGTTGCAGAAATGCCGCGAATACAGCGTGCCCACACATCACTTGTTCATCGATTTCAAATCGGTGTATAATACAATCGATCGAAACCAGCTATGGCAGATTCACGGATAAACTTATACGATTGATCAAGGCGACGATGGATCGAGTGATGGGCGTAGTTAGTTCGAGTATCAGGGACATTCTCGTGTCTCTTCGAATCTCACAGAGGGTTACGGCAAGGTGATGGTCTTTCGTGCTTGCTGTTCAACATTGCTTTAGACGATATATAATAAGGATAGCGGGGATAAACACGAGTGGAACGATTTTCACGAGGTCCGTTCAGCTGCTTGGTTTCGCTGATGATATAGATATTTTAGCTCGAAAATTTAAGACGATGGCGAAAACGTACATCCGACTAAAGAATGAAGACTGTCGAATCGGATTAGTCATTAATGTGTCGAAGACAAAGTACATGTTGACAAAGGAGGAATCACCACGCCCGCCACCCCGAATTTCTATCGACGGTGATGATATCGAGGCGGTTGAAGAATTCGTGTACATGGGCTCACTGGTGACCGCCGACAACGACACCAGCAGAGAAATTCATAGACGCATTATGACAGGAAATAGAGCTTACTTTGGACTCCGCAGAACTCTACGATCGAACAAAGTTCGCCGTCACACGAAGTTGACTATCTAAAAAACGCTGATTAGACCGGTAGTCCTCTATGGGCACGAAGCATGGACTCTACGTGCAGAGGACCAACGCGCCCTTGGAGTTTTCGAACGGAAAGTGTTGCATACCATCTACGGGGGAGTGCAGCTAGAAGACGGGACTTAGAGAAGGCGAATGAACCACGAGATGAATCTACTGCTGAAAGAACCAATCATCGTCCACACCGCGAAAATCGGAAGGCTACGGTGGGCGGGTCACGCCATCAGGATGTTGGATAGCAACCCCACTAAAATGGTTCCCGAAAGTCATCCGACCGGTACAAGAAGACGTGGGGCGCATGGAGCTAGACGAGTAGATCAAGTGGAGGACTATCTGCGGACCCTTCGCAGAGTGCGGAATTGGATACACAATGCCATGGAATGAGTAGAATGGAGACGGCTACTATGTACAACAGGTGGCCACTCAGAGCGGTAAATAAAATTCCCGAGTTTTTCCCGGTAGCTTTTTAAAGATTTTCCCGATTCTGAAATATAATACACAGTGAAAATTAAACGTAACCTGCTACGAAAAATTTAAGAGATTTAATATTGAATATTTAATATTGAATAATTTCAAATCCTTGGATTAAACAAAGTATTCATATGACCCTTAAAATAAGTTTAAAGGGTGTCCACGATGAAATTGGCACACAGAAAATATTGTATAACTTTTGATTGCGTTCGCCAAAATAGCCATTTTTTGACCATGAATAGTGTATTATATGTAGCTAATACCATAAAATTTTCATTCGAATCGGTTGTGTATTGGCGGAGATATCGTTGAAACAAGGGAATTGCCACTTGAGAGTCTTGTGCAAACATTTTGGAAAATATCACTTTTTTGCCGTTTCAACTCTGGCGCCAAAAATACTGAACCGATTACAATGAAAATTTGTATGTACGTAAAGTATGTATGTAGAAGTAATTTGTCAAAATTTCATTCAATTTGATCATACCGTTAAAAAGTTTTAGCCATATATGTCGCACTATGTCACAATAAGCAGATGTGGTTTTTGGTATAGTGATATTCGAACTGCTCCTACTTTGAAAGCACTCAACAAAAATGGCTGAAATTTTCACTGTAAACAGTTTAACACAACAATTTTACACTGTCAAAGTTTTATGAAAATCGGGACAGTGTTACCAGTTCTACAGTCAAAATAGTGCACGTGGAACTAAAAATGGTCAAAAAGTACCTAAAATTTACCTTGAAGCGATTTGAGTTTTGGATATTTACTAGAAAAAGTACTGAACCGATTTCGATCAAATTTTTACCACTTAATTGATACTATGTTAAGAATATCGAGTGAAATTTTCAATCTTTTTGATGCGGTAACAAGAAAGTTATAGCCTAAGCAATTTTTTGAAATGAGTGCCCAAATTTTCTAAAAACTTATTTTATGATATCGACAATAAGGACTGTTCAATTTATAAAACGGACAACTTTACAAGGCTATAAAAAAAGACGCCTACCGTCGTGCGGGGCTTCTTTTGAAATGCGGGGCTACTTTGGACACTTTTGAATATGGATTTTTTGAATTCAAAATATGGTTCAAATCTGTTTGATGTCTTAGGAACTATTATAAAGCAATAGTTTTCCCTTCATTTGGTTGAAATTATTTTTCAAACAGACCGTTTATTGCTTGTCAGGACGCGAAAAAACATCGAATAAACCAATATAATATACATAACGTATCAGAACATTTGGTCTGTAGGCATTGTTTCTACAGTTCATAAATTTCAAAGGGTTGATCAATTCATTCAAAATGTATCAACGTAGCATATACAATCGAATATTTGTATCGTTATACGTTATAAATGACCGTTTCGCCCAAATAAAGGATTGATGGTCCCTTTTTTCAGGCTATCTATATAGCAATATCACGCTGCTCATAATACCAAAGGTAGCACAGAACCATCTTAAAACGCATATTTTTATTGAAATTATGTATGATACAGTATACTACAGTATTGGTACAATGTAGTTTTCCAAATAACCCTGGAATTTGAAATGCAGTTTTGTTATAGATAAAAATGTCCAAAGTAGCCCCCATCCGGTTCTATATGAGATGTGTCCGATTGGTGTATGAACAACTTTTTTGTTTATTGATGGATTTAGCTCAAATTTTGCATACATCCTACATACATACTCACAATTATTGTGTATAAAAATTGCGAAAATTCATTCACTAGTCTGGGAGTTATAATGTCATAAAGTTGAAAAACCATGAAAAAGTGTATAAAGAAGCCCCGCACGACGGTAGTTCAAATTTAACCACTCTTGCTTCGTTTTTCAGTACATCATCTATTATTATGGTAATCATTTTTGAATCGAATAAAAATAGTTTTATTTTATAGAAAATCGGTCAGATGTAAAATAAGGTGAAATTTTTGATTGCTGAAAATTTGAAAAATATATAAAATTACTGTTCACATATGGTATATCGTTTTTAATATCAGAAAACTAAGCGCCATGCTGCAGCAGCATGAGTAATAAACATTCTGGCGAAATTTAAACTCAATTGGAAAATTAGTTGTTGAGATATCGAAGCCTCAAGTCAGATTAAATTTTTTGAATAAAATTCAATTGTTAAGCAAAAAGGGCATGAAAATATTAAATAAACAATTATTTTATGCATTCAGTCGAAAGTAGGAATAATGTGGTTTCGAATGCAGAAAATCGCTTTTTAATAGCATTGCTGGTTTGGCTACTGTGTGCCATTGCAGGTACAGTAATCAAAACAGTTCCGTTCTTTGAAGGTTCTTCCAAATAACAATGCAACCTTATGCAAAATTTAGCATAACAATGATGTTGGAAATGAAAACTTTACATCTAATTATTATTGAATAAGGCATACGATAGCATAGGACCAACTTTATTGAAAATAAATAATAACAAGATTCGCTAGAGTCAATGGAGCAAAAAGTATGCAGTTTTTTACTATGATCATCTATATGGATTAAATTTTTGATGAATAATGCAATTTAAAGTAAATTTTTCTTCTGTATCATTCAGAAAGCAATATTCTACTACTCTGGACAAATTTTCAGCCGAATCCGTTGTACTTTTGCAACACAGGACTTAAATAAATATTTTTTAATAATTACTATGAAAACAAGGCAACTCACTATATCAAGCTGGAGGCTGCCTTGTGCATTATTACTGACCAACTATTGAGCTTTACCTTCAGTAGAATAGTATGAGATTGCAATACACTGAAAACTTCATGAAAATGTGCATGTTGAATATGTGGAAAGTTATGTCGAATTTTGAGAAATGGGTTTTTATTGATGTTTTACGAAAACCGCATCAGCTACACAATAAAGAACATTTTATTCAATGTTATATTTTTCTTACATTTGAAAATAGCTATAGAAAGTTATGCAAAAAACTGATAATGATTTTATTGAAAAATAAAAAAAAAATCGCACAAGCAAGTTGTCCGTTTTATAAATTGAACAGTCCTTATCTGCGCCAATACTCAACCGATTTTAATGAAAATATTGTGATATTAGCTACACATAATATACTATTCATGATAAAAAAATCAGCTATTTTGGCGAACGAAATCAAAAGTTATACAATATTCTCTGTGTGCCAATTTCATCGTGGACACCCTTTATAATTAATTTACTAAACATTTAGCTAAGTTGTATGTTGTTTGATCTGTTTGTCTCGTATATAATGATGGGCATTGAAGTTACAACAACTTCATTAGAAATTCGTTAAATTCGTAGATAACCAACTAGTACAAAATATGCAGTTATTAAAGAAAGCAAAAATAAAGAGGATAATTCTGGTGGGTCTATATTTCTAGAATAAACACTATGAATATAGGATTTGTTGTACGAATCTAATAATAGGTGGATTTCTTAGTATTATTACAATAGTCTCTTCCATACAATACTTGGTAAGTTCATTTGGGAACTAATAGGCAATAACAGAATGCCCAGAAAAACAGAACATCCTAGATGAACTTCTGGTGGACTATTTATCAGGAAAGATTACTCGTGAAAAAAATTAAAAATAGGGAAATCTTCTGGAGAAATACGTATAGTATTTTTGATGATCGTTCTTAAGTTATTTCAATGGAAACCCAGTGGCGAACTTATGGTAGCGTAAATGGCTACTGCAGAGAGTCAGGTAGGTTTCTTAGGCTGAAATCGTAAATTCTAGGAAAAATTTAAGAGATCAAAGAAATCTTGAATAATGTCTGAAATTGTCTAGCATTCAGTTATTTCATCAGCGATTACAATATGAAATTCTAAGAGCTTAATTTTCTGAGCACATTTTTAGATATGTTAGGAATTTCTCCAGAAATTTCTGAAAGTAGTTTCCTCAAAATTTAGAGACAGACCAATTATTTGGGAATTCTCCAAATTCTCCAGAATTTCGTGGACCAAGAGTTTCACCAGGAATTTTTGATATAGCTTCACAAAAAGGCATTTTTCAAACAACTTACTCCAGTTTTCTCCGAACACTTATTTTTTCACCAGTTCAACAAAAGAACTTTTTCAAACAAATTATAAGAAATACTTGAACTACACTAGGCGTGCTTTGATCCTTTATTCTTCCAAATGTTTTTCACTAATTATTTTTAAATTGTAAGAATGTTTTAACCAGGATCACTCATCCAGATTTCTAAAATTTTGAATTTCTTCTGGCATAATATCAAGAATTTCTTGGAGCAATTCTTTCAAGAAATCAATCAAAAATTTTATCAGCATCCTATCCGAATCTCTCAAAGACTTTTCACTCATATGCTATAACAAATATTCTCCTAGAGATTGTACCAGGAGTTATATTTTTTGTTTTATAGAACTTTTATAGGTAGGACGTTTGATGCTTCCTGAACATTTATATCCTGAAATGCAGAAGGGTCATATGAATCTATGAATATTTTGATTTGTCTCAACCAGTCTTTCCACCAGAATATTCTTTAGAATATCTTTTAAATTATTCAAATTGTGGTGTTAGGTAACATCACTATGATTCACTTTAATTGTCATTACTCGGAGACAAGATATTAATTCTCAAGAAAAAAAAGCTAGTTTACTCAACAGTTTTTGACTGCATATCCCACAGATTGGCTTCTGGAGACAGTATACAAGTCGCCCGAGTGTCCATGTTGGAAATTCCCGGTGGCTGGCAACAATTCCCGAGGTTTTCCCGACTTTTTCCCGGTGGTTTCAAACTCCCGAGCTTTTCCCGGTTTTTCCGAAATTCCCAACTGGGTGGCCACCCTGTGACCGGTAAGTAAAGTAAGGTAAGTATATCGGGACTTTTAGAGCCACTTGAATATACAACTCATTATATATGCATTCATAATATTACCTGCTGTAACGTAGAATCAAACATACGTTATGTTGTAGCTTGCAGGTGCATTATAATTAATAATGGTATGATTGTTATTGTATGTGCATACCTGTTGAATGCTTGAAATGCTTGAATTAAGCTGTTTGAACATTTTGTTACTTTCCCATTAAAATGAGCTTAACCCGTGATGAAAGAAAATTACGCATTTCTCACTTTATCGGCAACTCCTAATCATCTGGCAATAAAGGCATTCCTTCATTCGAATCTTCCTGCCAAAGTTTAACCTTCCGAACAACGGAACGTCAAATTCGTGACGCACCACTTACTGCCGCAGGCTGTTGTGTTCGTTCACAGAGTCGAAAAGTATTCGTTTTCCACTTTTTTACAGCCAATGCGGGTCCTGCACCTAAAGCAGCCCCTTCAGAACCGGGACAACCGTTACATTTTAATAGCATTATTTATCATTCCCGTGTGAAGCGTATGCAGTTGCCAAGTTTCCCCTTTTTTCGGTGTCCTTGCGTTGCACTAATTACTACCTTAAGAACAGAGGCCCGGACCGATTACCATTACATTGATGTTGACTGTAGCAGACCATGTCCACCGAAGCACGGTGAGGTCAATTGCGATTCCGTTTCGGCTACGAGTTCCTTCTCAAGCGTTGCTGTTTGCCGGTTCTGGCGCTTATTTTGACCTTATTTGTTACGACATGACCGTTGACAGAATCAAATAGGGTCGGAACGGATGTAGGTATGTACCGGTACCACCTTATGCTTTGATCATGTCATACATAGCGCAACCCTAAGCCATAGTTTCCACCACCATGTGATTAACGTGCGAAAGCTAGCGGACTGCCGACAGCTTTGAGGTAATCTCGTCAAGAGCTTGAACTCCCGGGCGCTCCGTTAAAACAGTATTGTGCACGCAAATCTTCGCGAAACGGTGCTAAAACGTCTCCGCACACGCAATTGTCATAAATAATGCTCACTCCAGTGCAGTGTTGCCGGCGGAAACGCAAAGTGAGGCTACGGCGGAGTATGGCATTGTAAAACATTACAAAGTAGGCTCCACTCTGTTCGTTTTAGTTGGCAGCAGCGCATTACACACGTTGCATGTCGCATGACACCATCTCCAGCTTAACCATCATCTTCCCCAGCGACGACATATGCTCGTGAGTCGCGATTGTAGTTCCAAATACGATTAACTCTATCGTGGCGGCATGCTAAGAGGAGTTTGCATTATTAAGTATCGCATGATTTGCGCCAAACGGATGAACTCAACAACTGTAACAGTAGCGCTCTTATGTATGTATAAGATTGCTGGTTGCTGCTGAGTTGCTCTTCGTCATAGTGCACTGCCCCCTTGAAACAATGTGCACAAGAAGGTATTGTACCCATGCTGCAAGGGTAGAGGTACTTCCAAACATGATTCATTGTCCTACCGATGACGACGACGGCGTCGACGTCAGTCAGTGACCATGAGAAAATAGCGAAATGTACGCATATCCCGGGGTCGTCCTCGAAGAAAGCACCCACTGAGACGAAAGTGGGTACGAAGGCACAATGGGATTCAAGTAGCAATTGTTATTGGGCTACACGGGGTGCAAGGGCGGACGTGTTCCACCTAAAGACGGATGAAGTTTTCATCGGGGAAATCTTGAGACCATCATTTGCAGGGCAAATGCGCAATTTTGGCAGGCATAGTGCTGCGATGACTAGGAGTGGGCTTCTTAACGATTGGAAATTGTTCACATGAGAATGATGCAAGGTCTGGATCTCAGTGGGGTATGTCAAGGACTTGGATATGTAGAGAGGTCTAGTTTGTATTGGAGGGCATGACTGATTAATCGGAAACATTGAAGATGCTTAATCTACAAAATAAAATCTTTAAAGCTACTCCCAGGTATTGTGCATTGCAAGAAAACCACAATTATGGCGACTACTTCCCAAGGCCTTCAGTGATGGACAAAATTCAATCGCAGTACGAATGCCACGTGCAGTCGCAGCAGTCATCATATCACCCGGCCATTTGGCGACCTTTTTTCAAGAATTATCAAAGTGCGCTATGATGGAAAATTTGAAAACGGGTCTGTTTTCTTAGGCGACTGTCTCGCGCGTATCTCTGACTGCGGGTAAAAATAGTCGCGAAAGTAGATTTTATTTTGATTCGTATAATAACAATTCGATGCTGACAAACGTTTTTCTAACTATTTTAAAGCAGACTTCATTTGAACAAAAGCTGAGCACAAGAGGCATATTCCTTTATTTAGCCCCTAAACATCTAATTTTAGCGATTTTATTCAACCTTTAGCTAATTTGAGGTTCATTGAAAGCTGATTTAAATCTTAATATGCACTCAATCAGTAATCAAGGCAGCATCCATTTATTACGTAACGCTAAAATCGACATTTTTCGACCCCCCTCCCCCCTCCGTAACGCTTTTTTGTATGAAAACCCGAAAATTTTTGTATGGACCGTAACGCTCGGCCATACTCCCCCCCCCCCCCCCTCCCCCTAGAGCGTTACGTAATTTGTGGATGGCGCCCAATCGAATTTATTGATTGTGTTTACAGCTATTACTCTCACTGTTCAGCATGCATTGTTACTTGGAATTGCACATCGGAAAAAATATCCTAAAAATGAAAAAAAAAGTTTTAACCTTATCTTCCCGAGGCCCTGACAGAAGTTCAATATTTTATTCGAAAATATTTTTTCTCAAGAATTGTATGAAAGCCCTAGACACACACCTAGATTAACCCATATCCGCCCAGCGTCCTATTTATAGGACAGATGCCCCGAACGCCCAGCGTCCTATAAATAGGACTGTCCTTCTGATGTGAATATCTTCAGAATTAAGCCAAATTTTAGAATACTTTCTTCAGAGAAGATGTTCTCCACACCCATACCTTGCTCATAATTTCAATCAAATTTGGCATACACATTCCTTAGGATGTGGAGGTGGTAGTAGGGGTATTGGAATTCAAGATGGCGGCATAGGTTCCAAGATGGCGGTCACAAACTCCAGAATATATGCTTTTAACCCGTTGAACCCCAGGTAAAATATAAAAGTTCAAAAAATCGCCAACAGCACATTTCTCAACAGAATTCAACCAAATTTTGCACATAAACTCGCACAACACTATGGTTTTGGAAATATACGGGATCAACATTTTCTTGGACTTCTGGACGGCGTAAGGCCGGTGGGTCACTGGGTCAAGTCGGGCAAAATTAAGGCCAAGTACGATTTGCACCCCCATAACTTTATTCTTAATGAAGTTTTTCAATGGGAATTTGCACATTCCGTTGCCTAACGATAGTTGATGTTGCTACAGGTTCGAATTTGGGATTTTCCGATAGGTTTCTTTTGAGTTCTTGAGATATTCAACATTTCTGAACCATCCAAGTCTTCATTTGCGTTTGTTGTTTTCAAATGAAAATAAACACGAGATATCATTCCCTTATTGACCCCATAGGTCATCGGAGTCATCTACAGAACATGTGTTGCCCTTGTAGTGCTATTAATATTTCCTGAATATCTCGATGGATTGTCCGAATCCGTCCTTAAAAAACATAACCACTCGAAATAATCACCATGGATTATTTTCAATTATTGTTATCGCTTTTATTTGCACCAATATTTGCACATCTGTATAATATTTGTTATATCAACGAACAGTAGAAATTTTGGACGATCTGATTGAAGTCATGCCTTGATTACAGAGAACCGTAGATCGACTACAATTAGACCTATTTGCATGCGGAAAACAACGGTTAGCTCCAGACACCAATACTACATCGAACAGCAGTAAGTAAAAGCCTCGACTAGATTCCTGAGTACTCGGGATGGCCTGGCTGAAGTCAGGCCTTGAGTTCATTGAGCTGTAGATAAACTGTAATCACATGTTTTACCTATGTGGGACCTCTGTGCACTACATAAACTCATATTCTATCATGTGTCAAAAAAGGTTTCGCACAACTATGACCTAAGCGAAGTCATGCCTTGACTTCAGAGAACTATAGACGGACAACAATGAGAGTATTATGCACGCGGAAAGCAATGGATAGCTCCAGAAACCAATACTACATCGAACTGGAGTAAGTGAATACCTCGAGTAGATTCCTGAATACACGGGACATCTTGATTGAAGTCAGGCCTTGAGTTCTATGAGCTGTTGATGAACTGTAATCACATGTTTTGCCTGTGTAGAATCTCTAGAAATTTGATAAGTTAAGCGAAGTCATGCCTTGACTTCAGATAACCGTAGATGGACTACAATTAGACCTATTTGCATGCGGAAAACACGAGTGCCTCCAGAAACCAATACTACACCGAACAAGAGTGAGTAAAAGCCTCGACTAGATTCCTGAGTACACGGGATGGTCTGGCTGAAGTCAGGCCTTGAGTTCATTGAGTTGTATTTAAACTGTAATCACATGTTTTAACTATGTGTAACCTCTGTTCACTACATAAACTCATATTCTATCATGTGTTAATGAGAAGGTCTCGCACAACTATTCCTAGGAAAATGTCATGACCTAAGCGAAGTCATGCCTTGACTTCAGAGAACCATAGATGGATAACAATGAGAATTATTTGCACGCTGAAAACAATGGTTAGCTCCAGAAACCAACACTACGTCGAACAGGAGTAAGTAAAAGCCTCGACTAGATTCCTGAGTACCCGGGATGGCCTGGCGAAAGTTAGGCCTTGAGTTCATTGAGCTGCAGATGAAATGTTATCACATGTTTTACATGTGTGGAATCTCTGTGCATTTCATAAACTCATATTCCACCATGTGTCAATGAGTAGGTCTCTAGGAATATTCGATAAACTCATTCGCTCATGCCTCAATTTGCTCATGCCTTCACTTCTTCTACTCCTATTCGATGTAGTATTGGTTTCTGGAGGCAACCATTGTTTTCAGCATGCAAATAGGTCTAATTGTAATCCATCTACGGTTCTTTGAAGTCAAGGCATGAATTCGCTTAGATTATAAAATTTCCCTAGGAATAGTTTTGAGAGACCTGCTCATTGACACATGATGGATTATGCGTTTATGTAGTCCAAAGAGGTTCCACACAGGTAAAACATGTGATTACATTTCATGAACAGCTCAAGCCCTGGCTTCAATCAAGATATCCTGAGTACTCAGGAATCTAGTCGGGGGATTGTGGCTTACTCCAGTTCGATGTAATATTGGCTTATGGAGCCAACCGTTGCTTTCTGCATGCAAAAAAAATTCTTCTTGTTGCCCATCTACGGTTATCTGAAGTCAAGGCATGACTTCGTTTAGGTCATGACATTTTCCTAGGAATATCTGTGAGAGACCTTTTTTCCTGACACATGATGGAATGTCAGTTTATGTAGTCAATAGAGATTTTACACAGGCAAAACATGTGAATACAGTTCATCAACAGCTCAATGAACTCAAGGTCTGACTTCAGCCAGGCCATCCCGGGTACTCAGGAATCTAGTCGGGGCTTTTACTTACTCCTGTTCGATGTAGTATTGGTTTCTGGAGCTAACCGTTGTTTTCCGCATGCAAAAAGGTCTAATTGTAGTCGATCTACGGTTCTCGGTAATCAAGGCATGACTTCAATCAGATCGTCCAAAATTTCTACTGTTCGTTGATATAACAAATATTATACAGATGTTCAAATATTGGTGCAAATAAAAGCGATAACAATAATTGAGAATAATCCTTGGTGATTATTTCGAGTGTTCATGTTATGTAAGGACGGATTCGGACAATCCATCGAGATATTCAGGAAATATAACTAGTACTACAAGGGCAACACATGTTCTGTAGATGACTCCGATGACCTATGGGGTCAATAAGGGAATAATATCTCGTGTCCAATTTCATTTGAAAACAACAAACGCAAATGAAGACTTGGATGGTTTAGAAATGTTGAATATCTCAAGAACTCAAAAGGAAAATCGGAAAATCCCACATTCGAACCTGTAGCAACATCAACTATCGTTAGGCAACGGAATGTGCAAATTCCCATTGAAAAACTTCATTAAGAAGAAAATTATGGGGGTGCAAACCGTACTTGGCCTTAATTTTGCCCGACTTGACCCAGTGACCCACCGGCCTTACTCCGTCCAGAAGTCCAAGAAAATGTTGATCCCGTATATTTCCAAAACTATAGTGTTGTGCAAGTTTGTGTGCAAAATTTGGTTGAATTCTGTTGAGAAATGAGCTGTTGGCGATTTTTTGAACTTTTATTTTTTACCTGGGGTCCAACGGGTTAACGGTAATGCTGCTTCGGATACTATGCAATATGGGTATCTATCGATCGGACTTCATGAGTAGAACTCAAAAATGAATATCCGACGCCATTTTGAAATCCAAGATGGCGGATCATATCAAAGATGGCAGCCATGAAATGGTAGTTTGATCTATAATACCATGCAATATGAGTACCTATCGATCGGACTTCATGAGTAGAAGTCAAAAATCGATACTTGACTCTATTTCAAAATCCAAGATGGTGGATCGTATCAAAGATGGCTGCCATGGAATGGTGGTTTGAGCTATGATACCATGAAATATGGGTATCTAGCGATCGGGCTTGATGAGTAGAAGTCAAAAATCGATATTTAACGCCATTTTGAAATTCAAGATGGCGGACCATATCCAAGATGGCGGCCACTGAATAGTAGTTTGAGCTATGATACTATGCAATATGGGTATCTATCGACCGGGCTTCATCAGTAGAAGTCAAAAATCGATATTTGATTTAGAAATCCAAGATGGCGAATCATATCCAAGATGGCGGCCACGGAATGAGAGTTTGAGCTATGATACCATGCAATATGGGTATCTATCGATCGGACTTCATGAGTAGAACTCAAAAATGAATATCCGACGCCATTTTGAAATCCAATATGGCGGACCATATCAAAGATGGCGGCCATGGAATGGTAATTTGAGCTATGATACCATTGTTACGGGTATAAATATTTGTTACAATAATAAGACAGAATAATTGTTTGATGTGTTCAAAGTTTAATAATCGTGCGTTCTTTGTGCTACAAGTGAATTTTAACTTGAAAATATTACCCTAGTATTAATTAACATTTATAGGGTTCTGGCAGGATAGAGGCCAATGAAGCGCAATCCTATTTCGATTGCCAACATTCAGGCCATTTTGGGCCGCGATTAAGTACTTGAGACGTAAACCTTTCCCTGCCACGGACTTCAAGTTGTTGATCTCAAGTATCGAACCCCGAAACGGGATGCCCGATTAGGATTAGTTTTCCTAGACAAAACCAAGCTAAGAACACAGCGACAAATGCTGTGAACTAAAAGGCAAACTGCCAACTAAAATACAATTCCAGGATGACTGATGGACACAAACCCTTACATGAAACCTCGTCATCCTGTGATCGGAAGGAGTTATCCATCTGGATAACAGGGCACATATATGTTCTGTGTTGTCTTGCGTCAATTTGTGATGCCTGTATATTGTGCATTTGTAAGGTTCTATGTATCGTGAAGTGTTAATATTTTGTAATAATTAATTTCTTTTATTGTTGTAACATGGCGCCCAACGTGGGGCCCTTGCATTTGTAGGGTTCCATGTTGTATTTTGTAACATGGCGCCCAACTCAAAAACCCCGTGTATGCAAATGAAAGTTAGTTGGAAAGATTATAACTTCAGTCTTAAGGCCATTTTATTTTTGTGGATAGTGCACCTCCACAAAAGTAAAGTTTAGTTGAAGTAAGATTCGTTACGTGATTTGGAAAGCAGTTTGGCTTTCGGGTAACAATCTTTAGTTTTGAGTTGAGGTGTTTTCTGGGGAATTGTTAGTCCTGTTCACCGCTACGTTTCTGGAAAGCATTGTGGCTTTCGGGTAGCATAACTTGTTTTGGTTTTGAGTTTAGGTTAAGTTATTTATCTTTATCTTAGTGTTAAGTATATGGCCTTAACACTATTGTTATAAAGGGTATGAAGCATATGGGAGATGAATTTTTCGTGAATCGGTGAACGATTCACGAAAAATTCTTGGTCAAACGTTGGATTGTGTTACGGGTATAAATATTTGTTACAATAATAAGACAGAATAATTGTTTGATGTGTTCAAAGTTTAATAATCGTGCGTTCTTTGTGCTACATGTTGAATTTTAACTTGTAAATATTACCCTAGTATTAATTAACATTTATAGGGTTCTGGCAGGATAGAGGCCAATGAAGCGCAATCCTATTTCGATTGCCAACATTCAGGCCATTTCGGGCCGCGATTAAGTACTTGAGACGTAAACCTTTCCCTGCCACGGACTTCAAGTTGTTGATCTCAAGTATCGAACCCCGAAACGGGATGCCCGATTAGGATTAGTTTTCCTAGACAAAACCAAGCTAAGAACACAGCGACAAATGCTGTGAACTAAAAGGCAAACTGCCAACTAAAATACAATTCCAGGATGACTGATGGACACAAACCCTTACATGAAACCTCGTCATCCTGTGATCGGAAGGAGTTATCCATCTGGATAATAGGGCACATTTATGTTATGTGTTGTCTTGCGTCAATTTGTGATGTCTCTTATTTATGCATTTGTAAGGTTCTATGTGTATCGTGATATGTTAATACTTTGTAATAATTAATTTCTTTTATTTTTGTAACACCATGCAATATGGGTATCCATCGATCGGGCTTGATGTGTAGAAACTTAAAATCGATATTTGGCGCCATTTTGAAATCCAAGATGGCGGACCATATCCAAGATTGCGGCTACAGTATGGTAATATGAGCTATGATACCATGCAATACGGGTATCTATTGATTGGGCTTTGTGAGAAAAGGGGCAGAGGGTCATGGTAATCCTGAAAGGATACTTTTAGTTATTGTTTTCTGCATTCCTTCCGGAATTTGTGCTGGAATTCCTTCAGAAATTCCTTCCCGGATTCCTGCTGTGACTTTTTAAGGGATTCCTCCCGAAAAAAAAATGAAAAAGTATAGATTTCTTCCGAGTTTTTTTTTTTCAGGCAATCCTAGATCATAGAGACATCTTCTATGATTCTGACAGGAATACCTGCTCAGCTTCTGACCGGCAGGACCAGAAATCATCAGGAATCATGATCTCTCTCAGGATTCCATCATGTATTCTTTACTGAATTCCTTCAGGAAAAACTTCAGATTTCTGCCAAAATTGCTTTAGGAAATCCTGAGAGGATTCTTTCAGAATTTCTATCCACCGTTTTTTCGTGGATTTCTGCTGCTACCTCACAGATTCATTTTAGTATACTTTCAAAGTGTTCTGTCGAAACATATCCAGAAAATCCTAATGGAATTCTTTCTACGAACCAGGATCCTTGCTCGGGATTTATACAGCAGTTTCTCCCGGGATTTCTTCTGTGATTATTTCAGGAATTCCTATCAAACTTTCAGCTGAGGTTGCCTCAGAATTCTACCAGATATGCCTTTCAGAATTCCTTCAGTAAATCCTCCCGGGATTCCTTCAGAGATTTCGACCGGGGCTGTTCTTCCTCCCAGCGTTATGTTTTTTAGACTTTTGTACGTAATTCTAAATTGCAATTGGTAGATCGAATATAATTGAATTTTTGGGTGGTTTATCATTTTTCATGTAGCCGAAAAACACATTATCTTTTCGATGTAACTTTAATAGTGCCCAGAATAACACTATAAAACCCAAATATTGTTCATGAATAAAAAAAATCATGTAGTAGTACAAACATAAGTGGAGAAGCCGTATAGAGTACATCTGGTTAAAATTTTATATCAAAACATGGAATGATGGTGAATCTGGGCGTGTTAGTGGAATACCTGTACGTACGAGACACTGAAGACGACCTTATAGTTGAGGTCGAATTACGTACCTGTCAAAGGATACAAATTAAAAGGAACAGTACTTAACATGATTTCCTTTTTGAAACATACAACATTTTTGAAAAGTTTATGTATGGTGAGTACGTAAAGAGAATTTGTGGGGTACTGAAGGAAACATCCAATTACTTTATTAGAAATCATTATCTGTGTAAAATCTAACTTCTACAGTATTTTAACGTTTGGTTATGCTACACATAGTGAGCACTCTTTATCTGATTTGTTAAAAAAAATAAATGTAAGAAATGTTGAACTCTGCAATCGAAACTACATGAAATTACAAGGACTATGCATTGCATACTTTTAGGCGTTTATCGGGTTATATATCTGCCCCAATTTTTTTTTTTTTTTATCTCTTTATTCGGGGATTTTCTGCCGTAGGCAGGTTCATCCCGGCGGATCTGCCCCAATTTATAAGTCCCTTTTCTATTCTTTTTGAGTGGTTATCATCTCTCTCACTTGTTTTGAGCTGTACTGTATCTGTACGGATCAGAATATAGCGATAGCGTAGAAGTTATGCTAAAATAGAACTCGAGAAAATTATCAGATATTGAGGACCTACAATGAAGATTTTTTTTTGAACTACACCATAGACTTCTATTTTTTCGTCAAATCATGCTTATTTTATTTGAACTTGACCTTTGATAACAAATTTATTTAAAGATTTAAATTGTGAGACACCTTGGGCGTTAACGGGTTAAGTTGTAATATTTATTTTGTTCCTATTGAGCATGAGCATAGATTACCGTACAGGAACAATCGAAATTGTACTGGAAACCAGCAAACGGAGCTTGGGAGTAGCTTACCGTTCCGAATGTGCACCATCAAGAAATCCCAACTTGTTTAAACCAATAACGGCGCCAGCCACGTCCTTACGATCATCAAGGAAGGGAAGGAATGTTAGTGTGTCGTGCGTTGCTACTAGAGACAAAGATAAGGAAGGAGTTTTTAGTAGTGGTAGGGGGAAAAGTCTGATTATTTAGATTCACTTTAGTAAGGGATGTGATTCATGCAACTTCTATTTGGATCAAAACGCTTATTTAAATTTTGACTAAATCATTACACATGTCGACACCGGAGATGATGAACCATTTAAATTATTTTATCAGTACAAAAATTAAATAAAAATATTTATTATTAACAAAAGGTTACTCGGGAATCTGTACTGACACTTAGAGTGATAATCCTTTCAATATTTGTTAAATAAATACACGAAAAAATATGGTTTAGTTATACACCAGAACCTCTTTTAATGCACATGACTAGGGAGTGTATAAAAAGAGGGAAATTTGAGCATAAATTAACTTTGGGATCTAGCTCGAGAGAACAGGTCTTGCTCCTGGGCATTTGAACTAATGGGTTCCCAGAAAGTTCAAGAGAGCCCAAAAAAGGGGGTTCCAAGGGGCTTCAGTGAGTTGTTTCAGGGAATTTCAGGAGCCTTTTAAGGGCGTTCCGTCAGGATTTGTTGGCGTTTTAATGAGATTACGGGGAATTCAAGAGCATTTCGATAGTATTAAGGGGGTTTCAGGGACGTTTCAAGGGGCTTTAAGGGAAGTTCAGGGAGTCTCAGACCTTTAATGGGCGTTACAAGGAGTTTAAGGGGCGTTGGAAAGCATTTCAGAGTCATTTCAGAGAGTTTCAGGGGATCACAGGACCATTGTAAAGGCATTCCTAGAGTTTTAGGGGCGTTTGAAGAGGTTTTTATGTGTATCGTTGGTGTGTTAGACTGTAGTTGGAAACTAATGTTTTGTGGCTTCTCAGTCTTGACAAAATCAAAACACTGTTATGTTATTTTGTCCGACGTTTCGATCCGTTTGGGACCTTCTTCAGGGACTTTCGAAATGTTTATTTGTTTGTTTGAATTTTTATAATTTCTTTTAAAACATTGAAAAATTTGAAAAAAAAATATTTTTACCAATAGTTACAGTGTTCTCGTCCACTGTGCTTCGGCAGAACCTGTAACTGTCGCATGGATCGAGTTTCTGTTGAACGACAAGATTTGTGCTTGAAATTTCAATATTCTCCCACGCGGTTTTCAGGGGCATTTCAGAGAATTTGTGGAGCCTATGAATGGCGTCCAAAGGAGTTTTAGAGGCATTTTTAATTGGTTATGATGATTTTAAGAGCATTTCAATGGGATTATGAAGGTTTCAGAGGCGTTTCGAGGTCAGGATCGTTTTGGGGGTTTCAAGAACAATTTTAAATCAAAGGGAATTTAAAGGGCGTTTCAAAAGGTATTGTGATAGGGGGCTGTTCATAAACCACGTAGACCAAATTTTGGCCATCTCAGACCCCCCTCCCCCCTCGTAGATTATCTTCCATACAAAAAATTTGAAATTTGTATGAAGCGTAGACTTTGCCCAGACCTCCCCCCCCCTAAACAGTCTACGTGGTCCCTAGGTTCTCTGAAAATCTTCTGAAATCTCCTGAAATGCCTCCGAAATCCCTCAAAGATCCCCTTATACCGCATGTAGCGCACCTGATACCTTCCGAAAACGCCTCCGTAACGACTCTGAATCCCGCCAAAACTACTCTGGAACATTTCGAAATGCCTCCAAAATTCCCATAAACCCCCAAAAACTTTACCGTAACATCTCTGAATACCATTTAAAATGCTCTGAAACTTCCTGAAATGCTTCAAAGATCCCCCTAAAACACCCTCGGTCCCCATGAAACCCCCGAAACTCCTCCAAAACTCTTCCGTAGCATCTTTGAATGCCGCCGAAATTACTCTGAAACATCCTGAAATGCCCTCGGAATGTGTAAGAAAATATTCATGACAGAGAATTGGATTTAAAACGAGTGATTTTCAACTAAATAGAAATGCGGTGAAACACGAATGAAGAATGGAAAATGTCGACACACTGCCTGGCGTAAGACTGGCAATATACAAGGCAGATATTTCACTTTGATCATCATGCTTATTTTGCTCGTATGCTTCTCAAACATCGGTTTTCATTGTTTTTAGCATGGGATTGTTTGAAAGTGACGGTTGTTAACTAAGAGCTTCCTCTGCCAATGATCATTTTCCATGTGTATATTGTGTGGCAGGCAGGAAAATACTCTATCTATGCCCAAGGAAGTCAAGGAAATTACCTTTACGACAAGTTCCTGAACCGACCAGGAATCGAACTCGCAACCTCTGCATGGTCTGGTCATGCGGAAAACCCACACCTTTACAGTTGTGGCTAAAGGAGCCCATTTGACAATATTGGCGGTCTTTCCTGAGGAATTCTTATAGGAATTCTGAAACCCACATATTCTACTGAAAATATTTTAGAAAACAGCTCATTGAATAGATAGCATTTCCATTATGGAATTTTTACTAGAATTTTCAGTAACTTATGTAGGATTATTTAAGAATTTCACCCGACCATTTTTTTAAGATATCTATCAGAAATATTTTCTGGATCTTCTCTAACAAAACCCTTCAGAAATTACCCCAGGGGTTTTCAGAACAATGTTTCTAAGTTAAATACTCATGGAATTTCAAATACATGTCTTTGAGTTTCTTCAAGAGTTTTCCCTAGATTTTCTCTAGGAGTTCTTTAAGTTTTTAAACAATGTTTAAACAAAAGATCAAGGATAGATGCATCCAAAGGGTAAAAAGAGATATCATTTCGATTTTTCCAGGGGTTTGAATGGAAAGCTTCCGTAATAAAGACTGAGTTTCTACAAGAATTCTATCAAGTTCTTCTTCTTTTTCTGCGTGGAGTAACGTCCCCACTGGGACAAAGCATGTTTCTCAACACAGTTATAAACTGAGAGCTACCTCTGCCAATGATAATTTTGCATGTGTATATCGTGTGGCAGATACAAAGATGCTGTATTTCCCAGAAAGTCAATGAAATTTCCATTTCAAAAAGTTCCCGGACTGAGCGGGAATCGAAGCCGTTACCCTCAGCATGGTCATGCTGAATAGCCGCGCCTTTACTGCTGCGGCGATGCGGGATCTTCAGGATATCCTTTATACTTCGGGAATTCCTCCAAGATTCTTTATAAAAATTCTCCCTTGCAGAAAATTTTATATGAGTTCTTAAGGCAATTTCTTTTAAAAATTTATTCAGAATTCACTCTACATTTTTTTTTTTCAGGAATGCCTTTAAAAATTCTTCCAAGAACTTCGCCAGCATAAAAAAGATTTGTCCAACGTAATTCAATTTTTCCAACAGAAGCACATGATGAAATTTGAAAAAAAAAACATCTCTTGAAGGATTTTGTAGGGTTCCTTGGAAGCGGAATTTCCAAAAGAATTTCCGATAAAATTCTAAAACAAATTTCTGAAGAACAGCCAAAGTAATTTTTGAAAGAACTCCAAGAAAAAATATTGAAGACACTTCTAGAAGAAAATTTTATGAAGTTATTTTAAAGAAATTCCAGAAAGAACCCTTGAAGAAACTACAACGTCAATTCCTGACAAGATTCTTGTAGCAGATCCCGAGGGAACTTCTGGAGAAATATACACAGAAACTTATGAAGACATAGCTGCAGGAACTGCTGGAGACACTCATGCATTAGTTTTTGAAGAAATTTCTGAAGTTGACTCTGGAAGATTGAAAAAAAAACCTATCGAAAAAATTGAACTTTTAGAGCAATATGTGGAAGAATTTGTAATGGGAGTATTGGAAGAATCTGTTAAGCAACTTCTAGAGCAATCGCTCTAGAATTTTTTTTTTCAGGATCTCCTGAATAAACTTGCAATTACTTTTTTAAACAAATCTTTCAGCAGTTCCCAAAAAAAAACTGGAATTGAAAGAATATCTGAAAAAAAGAAATAGAAATTCATGCAGAAAATCCTACAAAGAATTCTGAAGGAATTCAGCATTAATTTTCAAAAGATCCCTTAAGGAGTTCTTGGAGTGAATTATAAAGGTACTCCCTGAGGAGATCATATGGTAACACATACATTCTCTTATGAAAGAATGATATGAACACTTTTTAATTCTGTTACACTAGAAAGATCGTAGAAAATTCTACATTTCTTCATCTTGCTTCCTGGGCTTATGTTTCTCTCCAGCTCAGTGGTGTCAAATTAGTCTCTCCATATTTATGGCTTTACTAGAAACGGTAAAACGGAACAACGAACAAAAAGTAGAAAGATCTAAATTAATATTTATTCACATCTTCAAACTCATTCGTTTGGGTGCGTCTTCTCCGGTGTTAGGTTTCTTTCTCCGCACCATGTTTCTAGTTCGCCCCTGTGCGTCTGCCGTCGGCGAGATTTAAAGCAACTGATTTATGAGCAGGTCCCATCGCATCGTCGTCGTAACTGCACAATTGCATGCATTAATCGTTTCAAGAAGGCCAGGGCGCTTGAGAAAAGACAACAAATACCAGCATCCCCGCACGCTAGGAGAAAAAGTCAATGAAAATATTTATTCCTCTTGAGTTTGATTCCACCATGCGAGCCATTTACGCATGTACTACACTAGGTAGGTAGCAAGGGACCTCCTCGATTGTGCGTCGTCGTCTTTCTATGGGTGGCATCTGTAAACAAGAGGAAATCTAGTTTGATGCCGTTGTCATCGTCTTCATCTTCCCTAATTTTGCTGGAGATGGTGGAACTAGTTTTTTTCTTTTCGGCCGGTCTTCCATCATCTGGTTCAATCTTTCATCTTATTTGGGAACTGGTTTCGGGAAAAGCAGGTTGATCTGGGTCATGTGAGTTTGGATGTCTGGAAATCTGGGTGACAGCAGTATCGATGCTCGACATCAGCTGCAGTAAGTAGTGCGAGAAAATGCGTTAGATTTTGGATTTTTGACGAATAGCAACTGCGTTGAACTCGTTTACAAAAGAGATAAGCAGATTTTGCGCGACTGGTAAGAACAGTTAACAAGGCGGGAGGTTGTCCATCTAAGGATGACGACGACACCAAATCACAAACTTTAACATACATTTCGCAATCGTGTATGGTCGTTATCTGCGGTTTTCACTCGCATGTTTAATCAATTTTGTTGTGCTTTAGGGCTGTGTCCATTTGTTGTCACTGCTAACTCATGCTTATTGCAATATTATTTGAAATATCTTTAGTCACATCATCATCAAAAGGCTTGACATTTCAACGATTCGCATTACACAATATTATGAATTGACGCATACGCATCAACCAGTATCCGCTCAGCATCCTATTTATAGGACAGCCCTTTTGAAGTGAATATCTCAAGAAGTACGCCAAATCTTGGAATACTGTCATTTGAGAAGTTTTTCATCACATCCAAACCATGTTCATAGCGAACAATATAATTTGTGTCTAGTCCAGTTGATGGCGCAAACGATGCTGCAAAAACTGCATATTGTCACGATCTATGAGCTCTTCTTCCAATGTGAAATAAATGTAGGGTATGTGTGCCATCAGTAATCTCACGCTCCCATATTTATCCTATTCGAAAACAAGCGATTACGGCACCGATTGATTCCGTTCTTTGTGTTTTCATGGGTGCTCACTTCTAACAAAAAATACAAAAATAAGAAACAAAACAAACAGCGCTTCAATCTTTTGTTTTTCGTAGGATGAAAATGGGAGCCACATGCTTAATAAGGGAACCAATACCCTATTTCCCTGAAATCTTGACAATGGTTGAAATAATTTATAGTTTCTGTCTTCGGCAAAGTTGTTAATCTCTATAAAGACTGCACTCTAAATAAGTGAGACACACAAAATAATGTATAACTTTTGATTGCTTGTACAAAAACAGCCGATTTTTTAATCAGAAATAGCATATTTTGTGTAGTTTACACCATAAAAATTTGATCAAAATCGGTTTATTATTGGCGCAGTTATTGTCAATACAAAAAAAAAAATGATCTTGAAAATTTTGGACATCCATTTTGAAATTGTTCAGGCTATAACTTTGTTTTTGGCTCATCAAAACGGCTGAAAATTTGACTGTTCTATAGTGGCTACTGCAGTTCTCCAAGTAAAGCATAATAAGTGGTGAACATTTCATCAAAATCGCTTCACTACTATGTATTCATAGGGTCTGGGACCATTTGGACAGGAGCACCTATTTTGGGTACTTGCTGCTATAACTCAGTCAATTTTTAACCGATTGACTTGAGTTTTGAGACACGATCAGATACGCACAGTAACTAGCCATGTTCAAAAATTGAAGTCAATCGGTTTGAAATTGACTGAGTTATAGCAGCAAGTGCCCAAAGCAGGTGCTCCTGCCTAAATGGTCCCAGACTTTATAACAATTTAATCAAAAAACTTTTTTTTTTAATTTCGAGCACTTTTACACATTTTAAAATCAGTGTGCACCATTTAGACTGTCGAACTGGCAACACTGTCCCGATTTTTATAAAAGTTTGACAGTATGAAATTGTTGTGTTGAACTGCATTCAGCGAGAATTTCATCCATTTTGGTTGAATACTTTCAAAGTTAGAGCAGTTCGAATTTCACTATACCAAAAAACCACATCTGCTTATTGTGACATAGTGCTACATATATGGCTCTAATTTTTTAACGGTTAGTTCAAATTGAATGATATTTTGATACAATACTTCTACATACTTACTTTATTTGAAGAAAAATTCCCATTGAAATCGGGTCAATATTTTTGACTCTACAGTTTTATGTAAAAAGTGATATTTTTTAAAGTGTTTGTTTGCCCAAAGTTCTCAAATGGTCCCTAGGTCTCTTGTTTCGACGATATCTCTGGCAACACTTAACTGATTTTAATGAAATTTTTATGGTAATAACTACACATAACGACACATAATGTTAAAAAATCAGTTTTTTTGTGCGCTCAAAGTTTATATGTTTGTACGATTATATGTTTGTATCCATGAATGTATGTATGTTCCGGTATAGCTCTGGAATGTTTCAACCAATTTCTGCCAAATTTGGCTTACACATTACTTACGTTGTGGAGGTGCTTATAGGGGTATTGGAATTGAATATGGCAGCTTGGGTTTCAAGATGTCGACCAACATACCAAAATGTATGCTATTTAACAGAAATCGGAATTCGGATACTACCCAAGTAACAATTCTGATTTTATCGAAGTTTTTTAGCGATTCAAAAACCCTAACCATAAAACCATTGATGCCGACTTGAAAGTTCTCTCTCTTATATGCCTCCTATAGCCCACGTTCTGGCCAGTTGGCCCAGTCTTATTACACTAGTTTACAGCATTTTTGAACTCGGTAAGCTGATGATCATTTTTGGTGTAGAATCATGCCCTGAGTTCGAAAACGCGAAGGAAAAAAATTACAGTAGAGCGGAAATTTTTTCGACTTTCCATACAAGGTTGATGATTTGAAATCGATTTTTGTTCTATTTTTTAAGCAAAGTCGCTCACCTCAAACATATTATTTTCCATAATCAATGCTCCGGTTGAGCTGAAATTTTTCCTGTAACTCGCCTACATATGATATGTCAAATAAACGTCGAAAAAGAATTTTTAAGTTGTTTTTTTCTTATTGAAAAAAATACATTTCTTCAAAAAATTTTGGAAATTTCGCTAAAATTTAAGAAGATTGTCTCTAAAACTCGCCAATATCTTGAATTTCATTGATCTGACGCAAAACCTGTATTCAGATGAACGAATGGTATTGTATTCAGCTTTTAATCTATGAAAAAAGATTTAAAATTGGTTGAACAAAACGCAATATATTTGAATTTTAGTAAATTACATTTTTTGAAAAGTTGCAAAACTCGATATTGAGCTAAAACTCAAAAACTGTTCTACTTAAAATTTTTTGAAGGTCGGTTTCGAAATCAGCACTAAATTGTGCTTCAAAAATTTTGGTTGTTGACAGAAGTTCACGACTTTCGTTTTATTTTGTAAACTTGTGTTATGATCTACAGGACTTTGTATGCAAACCGGCTTAGGATTTCAGATTGTATCGTATCCCTGATACAACCTTCTAAATAAAACCAACTTCTGTCAAATATTTGTTTTGCTTCTTCTTCTTCTTTATGACTCTACGTCCCCACTGGGACTTGGCCGGCCTACCTTCAACATAGTGTTCTTTGAGCACTTCCACAGTTATTAATTGAAGGGCTTTCTTTGCCTGCCATTGCAATGTGTATATTGTATATACACTATGCCCAGGGAACCGAGAAAATTTTCTCGACCGGAACGGGAATCGAACCCGCCGTCTCCAGATTAGCGATCCATAGCCTTACCCACTAGGCTAACTGGAGACCCTCATTTGTTTTGCTTATTTTTCACTATCGATGTTCGATTTTCAGAATAAATTATGCTTGGTTGTTCAACCAGCCATCAATTGGAAAGATGCCGATCAGAAATTCAGATTTGTTTTCTTATTTATTACGTGTTAGGAGACATGCTACGGGAAATTTGTGGCAAATGTGACTGTGATAATGACAAAAAATAAGTGCGCCACACAAACTGTGCATTAATTGGAAGTTAAATGCATTTAATTTACTCGGTGGAATTCGGTGCAAAAAAGGTTTTTTCAACATAGCGAAGTATCAAAAACATTATGTAATTTTTCTGAAAATAAAATAACGGAAACGTGTTGAATCTTTAAATTTGATCTTAAGCTGTACGTGAAATCATAATTAACATTAATTAACATTAACATTAACATAAATCTCAGCTAGGCGACATATTTTTTCTGATAAAATTCTGGGTTCCTGATGATTTCTCCAATAAGGCTAACCCTCCTCAGGTGGTCATAACTGAGCTCATAATTAATAGAACGAACGATTTTATCCCAGCATTTCTTGGTCTATGTTACGCCCACGAAATGTTTTGTTGGTTTTAAGCATTGCCTCGCAGTTTTGTATATTATCCTTCACGTACCCGACCCCCAACATCTAATTTTCAAAATGCTGGCATTTCGTCAAATTTCATCCAACTGTTTTTAAGTCGCCCTCAATCGATCATAAATTGGTGCTAGTTTAGTACACCCAAAAGGCCATGCAATATCTGGAACCATTCCGGAGATATTCCGGATTGTACTGGGGTCAGGGAGATCTGCGATAATCAGATTTGAATAAGTTGACCCATCCGGACTCATTGGAGACACTTCCGGTTTTCATCCAAAACATGTCGTGCGACATATCAAACTTCATGATTTCGAATGTTTGAGCCAGAAATGAAACTCTGAAGTCTGTATAAACTAATATGACCACCCCGGAACATCTAGCATAGGTTCCACGGGAGTGGCATCGGGGACATTTCTGGTTTGCAAACAAAACATGCCGTGTGACGTATCAAACTTCATGATTTCAAGAGAACGGGACAGAAAAAATGAGTGAAGTATGAAGCAACTGATATGGCCGCTCCGGAACACCTAAAACAGGATCCGCGGGGGCCTCTCAAATACAATAACAATCTAAAATAACAACTTTTAGTCATTTGGCAAAACAGACCCCTCCCCATACCCCTGACCCCAGTACAATTCGGAATATCTCCGGAATGGTTCCGGATGCTACATGACCACTTGAGTGTAATAAACTAGCACCAATTTATGATCGATTAAGGGCGACTTCAAAAAAATCGAATGAAAATTGACGAAATGCCAGCATTTTCAATATGAGTTGTCGGGGGTCGGTAATGTGAAGGTTATAAATCTCTCCGAAAACAACCGCAAATGCAAGTTTCATTGAAATGGTGTATAATAAGCGATAAAACCAATTCATGACTACTTGCAAAGATGTTTGTAGCAGAAGTTATATGATAGTTTTATGGAATGCCAAAGATGCAAAGTAAAAAAACTACCACATAAAAATAATATAGAACAACTAGTTTTTTCATATGCTCATATAAAACCAGGATAAAACATGAATGAACCTTCAAAGCATGCTCATTGTTACTTGGATATGAAATATGGGTATCTATCAATCGGGCATGATGAGTTGAATTCAAAAACAAATATCCGACGCCATTTTCAAATCCAATATGGTGGCCACGGAATGGTGGATTGAGCTATGATAGCATGCAATATGGGTATCTGTAGATCGGGCTTTAAGAAGAAGAAAAACATCGATATTCGATGTAATTTTGGAATCCAAGATGACGGATCATAATTAATATGGCGGTAACGTATTGTGGTTTAAGCTATGATACCATACAATATGGGTATCCATCGATCGGGATTGATCAGTAGAAGTTAAAGGTATATTTGACGCCATTTTGAAAACCAAAATGGCGGACCATGATCCAAGATAGCGGCCACGGAATGGTTTTTTGGGCTATGATACCATGCAATGTGAGTGTAGGGAAGACGGTATGGTAGGGGATAAGGATGAAGAGTAGGTTAGAGGTGAAGGGATACCGTACAGGGTACGGTAGAAGATAGGGTAGATAATAGGGTAGAGGTTAGGATAGAGGGTCGGGTAGAGGGTATGGTAGATGGTAAGGTTTAGGGTTAGGATATAGCGTAGGATAGAGGGTTGCGATAGAGAGCAGCGATGACGATTAGGTAGAAGGTAGAGAGTTAGAGAGTAGAATGATGGAATGGGAAGAGATTTTCACGAGTTACCTTCAGAAATTCTTTTCGAAATTTCTTTAGGCATTCAGCTCGAGATACCTTTCGGAATTCTTACTGGAATTTCTTCAGGTATTCCTCTCAAGAATCTTCATAGGATTCTTCCAGATGTTCCTTCCGGAATTCCCGTAGGGATTGCTCCCTACAGGGCAGGGATTGCTTTGGAAAATCCTGAAAGGCATTCCCTTAGAGATTTGGGCTGGAACTCCTTCAAAGATTCCTTTATCAGATGCTGAGGACCCACATTGAAGTTTTGTTTTTTATGAAGACTTTCATTTTTTTCGTGAAATCATGTTTATTTTATTGAAGTTTGACTGTTGATGTGATACATTTTTAATGAAGATTCAAATTATGAAACACCATGAGTGACATGCAGAGACACGTTTTAAGTAGAAAAGTTTTTGAGTTACAGCTAAAACACAAATTTAACAATGTTTAAAAATATGAAAATTACTAAAATTCAATAATTTTGCGTTATAGTTAACCATTTTCCAATCTTTTGTAATAAATAGGGAGCTGAATATGATATGTTTGATCATCTGAATGCAGTATTTTTCTTCGGATTAATCAGAGGTGTATTATTGGCGAGTTGATGGGACAACCCAAGCAACACACATGTTATATAAGAGCTCCGGCAGCGCAAGTTTTGGTTGCATATGAGTAAATTTGACATAATTCTAACACAATGCTAAAATTACGTCAAATTAACTTCTATACAACCAAAATTTGCGCTGTCTTAACTCTTATATGACATGTGTGTTGCTTGGGAATACTCTTAAAATTTCGTAAAATGTTCGAAGAATAATGGAGACATGTTTTTTTCTGTGAGAAAAAAAAACAATTAAAAATTATTAATGAACGATTTTTTTTAAATATGATATTAAGGAGTTTCAGTAAAAAAAATCAGCTCAATCGGTACAATAGTTACGGAGAAATAAATAAAAGTATGAGAAGGTCAATTCTGCTTAAAAAAATAGACAAAATCAATTTTAAATCACCAGGGTTATAAGAGAAGTCATCATCATCAGCTTACAGAGTTCAAAAAACCTTTGAACTTATGTTAAAACAACAATCAAATTTTTGAAGAAAGTAGATTTTTGTAAGAAAATGCAGGTTGATGCAAATTTTCTTTTAAAAAGACAATAACACCGTCTTCGACCTTACAGCCTCTACAGACTGAACAGTACAAACATTCGACAACGGACAACACAATATAACACCCAGTGGCCCAGTGGAGAATTTTCCGTTTGACGAAAAGTTTTCCCCGACTGGAGCGGGAATCGAACCCACACTCCGAGGCTTACGAGACACCTAAACGACTGACGCCGCTAACCGCTCGGCCACGAAGCCCACTACTTTTGTCCGTAAAAATATACTGCCGAAAACAGCATAAGTTCTCCTACATGAAAGTTGAACCTCAACGAATTTCATGCATTCAACTTCAAAAAATGCCAACAAATGATGACAACTTTCACCAACCGGAGAGAATGCAAATGTCTAGTCGAAAACATGCGCTCAATATTTAAATTCAACTGCATACATAATTAATCCATCAAACTCGGCTCACCCACCTGCTCCACGTCCAGGTTCCAGGAATCCCGCGATTTGTGTGTTCCTACTATAGAACAAAGGGTGTGTCGTCGCAGCACACAAACAACCAGATAGTTCTGAAATAGAAAAACATGAATATAAACAGTCAATTATTCGTGATGAATACTTTTTTTTTCACGGTGAAATCGACTAGATTAAAACATCATCTTGCACATCTATACAATTTAACGAAGGTGCACGTCACTATCGCATTGTTTCGGGGTCGTGCTGTTTTCAATTTTTGCTCAACTCATCATACTGCATCACTCGTTGGGTATTTGCTATTTACCTTAAATTATACACACATATGTATACGTATATAGATGCATTAACACGCTCAAAAAATACAATCAATTCTTATGCTGATTAGGCTAGGCCCCGCGTTGTTGTTTGTTGGCGTTCTCTGGTCGTATATCAGCCGTCCCGTCAACTGTGAGTGTTGGCTGCACATCATTCTGTCTGTGAGGTGGCAGAAGAACCGGTGCGTACGGCACGGCTGTTTAACATCTCAAATGAATCCATAGATCGGTAAATTGCATTATGAGTGTAATAATTACCCATCAAACGCTGCATGATTAATAGGATGGAAACATACCAACTATTATACTTCTTTTGGTTAGGTGAAACCTGACGATTGATGTGATAATGATGTTTCAATTTGTGGTCTAATTGGCTTGGGGTTTTTCCTATAGTACTAATTATTTGAAGCCAAGTTCAATCGTCTTCTATAATTAATTGGTCTGAGAAACCTTGATCCACGAGTCTATGAATGATCTTTAGAATCAATTTCCAAACGTTTTCGTCTGTTATATAGCATACATTTAGGTATATGAAGTGCATTTATTTGAATCTAGCATTTACCGGTAGACATTTGTAAGGTTCTGTGTGCAGCCTGGTATTCGTAAATGAAGGATTACTCAAGAGTTCTCAGTCTATTATCTCTCTGTAAAAACTACCCCTTCGTATGCACCTTTGCTTGTAGATGGTTCCACTGCTTCACCGTCATCAACTATGTTAATCCTGTTCCTGGGTGCACCTTTATTGTTACCATTCAACAAATCTTCAAAGTGCCTCTTCCATCTGACTGTCACCATTATTGTTTTGTCTACCATCAAATTTGCTCCCCAATCATTACACTTAGCGGGTACTGGCGCAATCTTATGCTGCGCACCGTTGTCAGTTACATAAAACCTTCGCATAACGTTCTTATCCATGCTATTCTGCGTTTCGTTAATTACATTCTCTTCGTACTGAATAAAAACGATATTTTGATTGAACTCAACTCAAAATGGTTTAGAAACTAGCAAAGTTTGCCCGTGTAGTTGTCGGCTTAGAATAGCACTACGGACCACCTGTTCCGGGGGTAAAAGTCCACCAAACAGGTAACCCCAATCCAAGGTGTCAGGCGACCCGTGCTGAGGGATGAATGGTTGAGGGGGTTTAAAACATGCTCGATCTTTAACGGAGCCCGTAGCGTGGGTTACATCACCTTTTTGGGTTGCGTTGCGGCGAAAGATCTACCAAACCGAACCCTAGTCCTAACTGCTTCCAGCTAGTGGAGCAGCACATTTGAGTAATCAAAGGAAAACACTTTGGTCCTTATTACATTTCACACCTTGTTGAAAGTGATAGGTCTCGGTTTTAGGTGATGGATCTTGAAACAAGGAAACATGGGTTAGTATTCATAATCTTTTACTTGGTGTACACTGGTTTGAAACAGAAAGGACTAGGGTTCCGATGCATGGTCAATATCGGTATCATTTCTTGACGTTCTCGTTAAGGGATCCGATTCTGACTGAAAAAGGAGCGTGTTAAAAGCGGAACCTATCAATCAGAATCCTTCCTTGCGATTATGTTGAAAATGACTACTGTAACAAAACCGAATACTTTATAACTTCTCAATGGTGATAAAGTAATACGACATGCACTATACAAAGGACACGGGGTATACCACAATAGATCAAAATATTGGTCGCAGTGGTTATGTCCCGAACAGAGAAAAAAAAACTAGCAAAGTTCTGTAGTTTATTATCGACATCTTAAATTCAACCTAATATAATGTTGGTAAAAATGTCGAAGTGATTTCGTTGAAATGAAGTCAATTATGCGTACATACCACATTTTTCTTCCATGTAAATTGAAACGCCTTTATTCGACGTTCAGGCAACAGAAACACTGGAAAAAATTCCCTACGCGGAAACCATCAGCATAGAAAGTCACCCATTCAGTTTAATGATTGTGACTGAAAGCAAGTCGTTTTCTGTCAATATTCGTTCATCTTCATACGTGTAACTACTTTATTATTTTCCGTATTCTGCATCACAGGTAAACGACGTTCGAGCCGCAAGCCCGACTTGTCTCCACACGTACCTTCATATACCTATACACTCAGCAGAACGAGGAAATAAAATTATGCTAATGAAGCGATATAAAAGTTTGCTGAACGAAGCTTCGGTCGAGAAGCACACGGACGGAGAGGATAATTTCTGTTCTGGGAATCTGGTTGTTACCTTCGAGCAATCGACTGCTGGCTACAACAAGCCTAATGTAGAATAATGGAGCGTTGGTTTGTGTTTGTAATGTTCGTTTTCTGTGATTGATGGGCACTTGTCAGCGTTCTTGATAGTTCTCTGAGGACCTTCAGAACCGTGCATTATGGAATTATTATCATCATTATCATTCGAGAGTGACATTTTCGGAAAACAATCAATTCTTCCGAAAGATGATGGGGTGATATTAATGAAATATTAATCGTAGCTAGATTCCCACGCCAGATGTCGGCAGCTAGTTTGGTGATTGCATCTATAGGGACCAAACTAAATGACGGCGGTTGGTTGGTACGGCAGCAGAGCACACATCCAATGTGACATTTTTTCCATTGAAGCCGTGTGGTACATTCGTCATAATAATAAAAAAAACCGACTGCCTGTGAATGTTTAATTGCGACGCACAATGCCGTTCGGGGTACACCATATACTTCATGCATAACCATTATTGAAGGAGTCGTCGTATATCATCGTCGCCGGGGCGCTCATGGCGACGCAGTCTGGCTTTAATTTTCTGTTTGTTTAGCTGTCGAATTTGAACTGGCATTAGCAGCCAGCCAGCGCTTGTCGTCGACCCTCGATTTTCAATGAGTGGTTGGCACAACGATGACGACAACGACGTCTTCAACTGCGGCAACGTAGCCCGATGCAATCAAAAATGGGCTCAGAGCAAGTATGATGGTGATATTGGTTTAAAGTTTGTATCCTCATTTCACCCTTCTCGAAGAGCAGGGACAGTTTCAGACAGCTGAATGTCCGAAAATTGGACATTTCTCTGTGCGTAAAGGGTCACACAACTTTACAGTCCTGAAACTCAGAAAGCTGTACTGCATATGTACTGCATAGCTCATAATTTCCACTTTCTTACCTACTTAAAATCATAGACGTTTCCTTATTACGGTCAACCATTAACAATCACCTTCAATGCAGCACAAGCAATTCTCTGTCTTGAACAATTTCCTTCGTTCCTGCTTTGACGTAGAGTATGTTCGACTCACCTTCCCTTTTGAAACGTAATTTTTGTTTATCGGTATCTGATGACACCAAAAGTTGGACTCAGCATTAAGTATCCAGTTGTGAAATCATCATACCGAATAATTTTAAACAGAACTGTTAAAAGTTCTTCACTGATACACACCACGTTTCATTAGCTTAAACTGATTTCATGCACAAGTGCGTCAAAATGTCAATATGATAGTTTTCCAAATGTTTAGTAAACTAACAAAAGCAGCGAGTATCGTAGGATCTCAAAACGTTATTGTATTATTCTGTTTTTACATACCCTACAGTTCTGTTTTTCTGAGTTAATCGAATTACTGGGAAAAGCAATCAACAGACTTATGCAGAATGATACAGCCCAAGAAAGTTTTGTTCAAGAACCTCACTTTCGTAAGAGAAATTTATATCTAGGCAACCTTGTAAAATCGGAGTTTACTTCTTTCAGGAAAAATGAAATGGCAAACTAGCGTGTCATGCCTCGAGCAAGTGTGCTTGTCAACAACTCAATTGTTTCCCCGGTCACCAACCCGGGATCTCTTAACACTGATTTGGTTGCGGCTAAATTACATGGATACTCACCATCCATTGATACTCTAAGTGATTTAGATGATGTCGTTGAGACTACAACTACCTTCATCATGGGAACATTTGAAGAAATATACCCTCTACGGTTTGTGAAGACCATAATAAGAGGAACTCCTTGGAACAAACTCTGATTAGGCCAAGCTCCGGAAACAACGTAGAAAGAGCTGGAATAGTCGTTCGGATAGATCGGAGGCTTTCAGGTCGGCACAGAAGGCCTACAGGAAAGCTCTTCGGCCTGCTGAATGATCCGGCTGGAAGAACCTTTGTACAAATGTTTCCAGTTCGAATGAAGTCAGTTGGTTAAACAAAATTCTTGCGAAATCTAAGGATTTCCGGGTGAACGAACTTCGTTTGCCAAATGGCGATCTGACTTCCTCTGATGAGGAAGTTCTGGAATGCTTATTCAGCACACACTTCCCTGGATGTGTGGATATTACATCTTCGGATGAACCTGATGTCTTTTCTTGCAGTTATGATTTTTTAGCTTTGGCTCGCAGTATTGTAACTATAGAATCGATTGAGTGCGATCTTAATAGCTTTGCTCCTTTCAAATCTCCTGGAGTAGATGGAATTTATCCTGTTTAGCTTCAGAAAGGTTTTTTTTTATTTTGAACAAGTTTTGAAAAAAAACTACTTGTTTCAGTTTTGCTACATGTTATATTCCCAAATCTTGACAGGATATTACTGTAAAGTTTATTCCGAAAGTGGGTCGTCTATCGTATGAAGAAACAAAAAGTTTCAGACCTATCAGTTTGACCTTTTTTCTTCTGAAATGCTTAGAACGCATTGTCGATCATCACATCCGTGAAGTTCATCTGGCCAACGTGCCTCTTCATGTGAACAAATATGCCTACCTTCTACAGAAGGTTGTTTACGATATCGAGAAATCATTCGTTCAAAAGCAATCCTGCTTGGGTGTTTTCTTAGATATCTAAGGTGCCTTTCGATGTTATGTCATATTGGAAACCGCACGGGGTCATGGAATATCTCCAATGGTTTCCAATTGGATTCACCAAATGCTCAAAAACTGATATCTCTTATAGATTTTGCGTCAACAAACGATTAGGAAATAAAGTGTTTGTGGATGCTCCCGAGGGGCAGTCTTATTACCGCTTTTGTGGAATCTCGTAGCAGATACGATATTGAGGCAACTCAATAACAGACGTTTTCCTACTTATGGTTTTACCGACGACTACCTAACGTTATTGTTGATTTGTATGTGTATCAGCACCCTTTTCAGCCTGATGCAGAGCGCTCTGCAGGTAGTTGGAAATAGGAATTCGAACTTTGCGTCTCTTTGATTCTGAAATCAATGTGACTGATCAGGTAAAGTACATTGGAGTTATCCTTCATTCCAAGCTTTCCTCGGCAACTGAAATTGAGTTCAAATTCAAGAACGCGTGCATTACCTTCATGCAATGCCAGTGAACCTTTTGTTAAACTTAACTTAAACCGAAATACAGTGGTGACCTGATTTTGCCAGCCTTTTATGAAATATGAAAATTTAAATGTTTTTCACTCAGCATTATCAATTTATAATAAATATTAACTCAGGTGATGCCTTTTAGCTCGTGTATAAATTATGTAACGAAAAAAATCTCGCGTACTATTCAAAAAACGGCAATTTTTTGCAAACTAACACATTTCTGCTCCTTTAGCACCTAACGTAGCCAGATTTCGGCCAAACTTTTAAATCACTATCGTTTCAACTTTTCCTGTTAATGTGTTGACATTAAGGTGGCCCACACTTATATGAAAAACAAAAAAATCATAAAATGTCAAGTCTTACTTCCTAAATCAGTTGTTTTGGACTCCCAGAAGCTACATTCAAAATTTGAGCAAAAACGGTTGAGCCTAAGGGGGCGCTCAAAACGCTTGAAGTTTGTATGGGAAAACTTGGCCAAATGTATGCAGAAATTTTAAATTTTTAGAATTTTGCCGCCAGGTGGCGTTGTAAGCGATCAATAATCAAACCCTTTGGTATTATTGTAGGTGATTATATACCAAACAACTTTGTGGAAGACCGAAAAGTGATCTAACGTCTGTGAAAAAAGTTATACCCAAGGCAAAGTGAGGATAAACTTTATTGTTATTTTCCAATACATGTAAAGGAATAATATCTATAATGAAATTTCAATACTTTGCCTCACTTTGCCTAGGCCTAGGGTATAACTTTTTTCACAGCCGTCGGTTCACTTCGCAGTCTTCGACAAAGTTTTTTGGCATATAGTCACCTACAATAATACCGAAGTGTCTATTTATTGAACGCTTACAGCGCCAACTATCGGCAAAATTCAAAAACCTCAAATTTCTGCATACATTTGGCCAATTTTTCCCATACAAATTTCAAGCGTTTTGAGCGCCCCCTTAGGCTCAACCGATTTTGCTCAAATTTTGAATGTAGCTTCTGGGAGCCCAAAACAGCTGATTTAGGAAGTAAGACTTGGCATTTTTCGAAATTTTTGTGTGGGCTACCCTAGTTGACATTCAAAAACATGTTACGTAAGGGTATTAATCACATCTTTAACTAAAACTCGTCCCAATGAAGAAACATACTAATTTGCTTCTTTCCAGAGGTGTCTCCAGGGATTCCTCCAATAATTAGAGGCCGTTCATACAAATTTTCAAAGTTTTGTATAAACGAGAGTCACAGATGACGCAAAAAGGGTCCACGTGGTATAAATATAAACGGCCTCTTGCTGGGATTTATTGGGAATTTATGCTGAGGTTTATGCAGTAGATTCCCAAAGTTTCCTCCAGAGATTCTCACAGCGTGTATTTAGATACTACACCATATTTTTTTTTCTAGGAATTTCTCCAAGAGTTCCTGTTGGAAATCGTTCAAAAATTCATGGTGGGATCCACCCAGAAATTGTTGCTGCGATTCCTCCCAGAATTTCTACTGGGATTCTTCTGTTATTTTTGCTTCAAGAATTCAAGAAACTTTCTTCCTATGTTACCTTCAGAAGTTTTTCTTGAAATTCCTTCAGAAGCTCCTGTTGGGATTCCTCCAGAAATTCTCGCTGGTATTCCTGCAAAACTTTATACTGGAGCTCTTCTAGGAGCTCCATGTAGGGATTAAAGTTCCTCCTAGAATTATTCCGTTGATTTATTTGAAAATTCATCCTAGGATTTTTGCTGGGATTCACTCGGAAACTCTACCGAAGATTCGTCGATTCGGGGCTCTCTGTAGGGATTTCTAAAAAAAATCTCTGAATGGCTTTAGTTGTTTTCTTCATAAATTTCTCAAACCATTTACACAGGAATTCTTCAGGGGATTTCTTCAGGATTCTTCTATAGATTCGAAGGCGACTTGTTATGCATGTCCTGGGGTTTTCTCTTGAAATTCCTCCAAGATTTCCTTGTGGTATTCCTACAAGAATGTCTATTGGTATTGCTTATAGATTTTCTCTTGTTATTTCTTCTGGAACTCCTACAGAGATTTTTCCAGAACTACTTGCTGAGAGTTGTCCTGGAATTCAACCTAGACTATATCAAGCCATGTATGCAGGGATTTCTCCAGGAACTCCTCTAGATTTTCCCCAGGTCTTTTTTTCTGGAATCCTCATGTGGATTTCATCAGGAATTTTATCTGCAAACCTAACTAGGATTTCTTCATCAATTACAATAGGAATGCCTCCAACGATTATTCTACGAATTATTCCAGGAATATTTCCAGGAATTCATCTAGGGATGCTTCTGGAGATTTCTTCGAAGATTGCAATACGGATATTTTAAAAATTACTCAAGGGATAATCAATCCGGGACCTTCTCTGGAGGTTTCTTCAGAAATTAGTTGAGGAATTCCTTCTGGAATTCATGTAGGGCGTCGTTCTGCAATTTCTCAGGAAACTTCTCCAGAAATTCTTTCAGGGATTCCTCTAAAATTCCACCTTGAATTTTACCAACGATTTCTCTATTGATTCCTCTTGATTTTTTTAGAAGTTTGTCCAGGGGTTCTTCCACAGAGATACCTCTAAAGATTTTTTATTCAGGAATTTCTCTAAGATTCGAATAATATATATAAAGGGAGAAACTTTGCTTGAAAATAGAACAAAAATTGATTTCAATTCGTCAGCCTTATTCCGTTTATGTCAACTGAAAATAACGAATCCTGTTGACAAGAACGGAACCAACCTGTATAGACTCTCTGTATGTTTAAAGCATTTTCACAGTACTCCTTTCCGGGTTCTGTTTCAAGTCATTGTAGTACACTCATATTTTAGTGCCCTTTGTCAGGGTAACTTTTGCATATTCCTCTACTTGTCCTTTTTCGTATCCTCATCCCTGATTTCCTTGTTTCTCCCGCAGTTAAATTATAATATAGATGCATTTTTATGGCGTTATTACAAATGCTCCGAATGGAGGATAACGTGCTTCTGGAGCAGACCTTTGATTCCTGCGATACCTACTGTGTATCTACCTGATACCACCAGCATTATTACTAGTAAATAGTAATGTCATATACACTCCCGTGCAAAAGTTTGGGGTCACCCCCTCAAAAACATGGAAATGTTTTGCGGGTATATCTCAGTCATCTTTCATTTCATCCAGTCAGAATCTACCGAAAGATAAAGAGTTATATTTGATTCGTAGGCACTTTTCACAAATTTCATATGAAATTTTTAGTATAAAAAGTTTACCTAAACATACATGTTTTTCCTAAATCTGTACGAAAAATTGTTTTCCGTGTAATTCAAAATTGGGTCGACCAAATTAAAAAAAAAAAAATGCATTAGAATCCTATTTCTATCCTCATTGAGAGCCATTCATTAGATTTTAGCGGAAAAATACATAACATAATTTAAATTATTGAATTTGGTTTACAAGTCACCGTGCAAAAGTTTGGGGTCACCTTCCCCACGGATTTTTTTATTCAAATCATCATTTTTTTGGTACAACTTCAATTCTTTCTTTGAAAGTTGAACGGCAAGACACAGAAATGGTTATGAAATGTTCATAAACTAAGTTCTAGACTAAGTTAAGGTAGAAAATGGTATATAAAATCCATACTAAATCAGCTAAGTACGTTATATAAAGTGCGAACGAGGATGAAAGTGAGATAAAAATGACTGATTCGTGAATTCTACCCTACATAACCGTAAGTGTTACAACCACAAACATACCATTACCCCAAAATTCATAATTTCAGGAATGTTACTTTAATTTAAATGGCATTTTCATCAAAAAGTTATCCCTTTGCACCAAAACCCAAAATCTCGAATGTATTAGTACATTCAGAGAAATTACATTCGTTGTAATTGTTTTTTGGGCAATGGTGTAGTTGTGGTTTTAACACTTACAGTTATATAGGGTAGAATTCACGAATTAGTCATTTTTATCTCACTTCTATCCTTTTCGAACTTTATATAACGAACTTAGCTGATTTAGTATGGATTTTATATACCATTTTCTACCTTAACTTAGTCTAGAACTTAATTTATGAGCATTTCATAACCATTTCTGTGTCTTGCCATTCAACTATCATAGAAGGATTTGGAGTTGCACTAAAAAATGACGATTTGAATAAAAATCCAACTCAGAACTCATTTGAAAGGTGACCCCAAACTTTTGCACGATATAGAAATAGGGTTCTAATGCAAGTTTAATTTTAAAATTTGGTCGGCCCAATTTTGAATTACACGGAAAACAATTTTTCGTGCAGATTTAGGAAAAACATGTATGTTAGGTAAACTTTTTAGTATAAAAATATTGATATAAAACTTTTGAGTAGTACCTACGAATCAAATCTAACTCTTTATCTTTCGATAGAGTCGACCGAACATTTCCATGTTTTTGAGGGGATGACCCCAAATTTTTACACGGGATGTACTATTTGGCACGACATCTCCATATCGAGACTTAACCTGGTGTTCTATTTTTAATTAAACAATATAGAAGAACACCACGTCGAAGGTAGGTTAGTACTTGAAGGAAAAACAAACAATTCTATTCAAGAATCTAATTCGAGTATTTGGAAAATCCACTTTAATTTTCCAATTAACCCTCTAATACCCAATCCCGCCTTTAGACGGGGTATAGTTTGAGCATTTTTGTAAATTTTGTTTCGTTGAAAATCAATTTTATTATATTTTTGACTGATATTTAGGACTGTTCTGTATATCTAAAAATGGTTGTTGGTGTATTTTAAAGCGTATTTACATTTTTTTTAAATCATTGAAAAATTGATATTTTAGTCACCTTTTAGAAGTCATTGTTTATTTTGTATTGAATCGCTACAATTAATATATTTTAAATTTTTCCCAAATCATTCTATCCTTGTTTAATAGTTTAAGGGAATCGAATACACTCTAAAATTATCTAAAATTATTTTCCTTAAAATTACACGGAAAATAAAATTTTCTGTGAAAAAAATTAAAATAATAATATTTCAACAATAATCATAAAATCTCAAAATGTTTTCATTTAAAAAAAATCCGTTCCCCAAATTGGCTTCCAGGAAAAATATAAAACTGTGGGGATGTTAAAAATTAAAATTAGAAAAATCAAAAACTGAAATTCATGAAATCGAGAATTAAAAAAAATCATCTTCCAAAACATGTTTAAATCGATTTTAGATGACGAAAAATGATATTTAAATCAAAATCAAAAATTTGGGTATTAGAGGGTTAAACCCGATCCACTGCTGGCTGACCCTTCTTCCATTCGCCCGTAGAATGGACCAAAAAAGAAACTTATGAATAATGGTAAAATCGAAATGATTCAATCGATCCTTTGTTGTTGTTTTGCGCCGATGCGATGCGATGGTGAACCAACTCGAACAGAACGACCCGAACACCGCAGAACAGAAACGCCGCCGCCGTGCTCAACTCTACAGCTGAGCTGAACAGAGCAGCAAAGTGCTGGGCCAAGCGATCATTCCGGAATCAGCGAAGCGAACAAATAAGGCCACAATGACGGCAGTGGCGGCGGCGGCTTGATTATGTATAGAATCGAATCGAGAGGAGATAGTGTATGCCAGCCAGCCAACAGTCAGAGTACTCAAAGTAATAATCGTACACACCGAATCAAGGTTCCACCCGAGCGAGAGCCTGGCCGCCCCGTGGCCGCGCCGGGGTGAAGACTTTCGTGATGGAAGGCAGCAGAAAAAAAAGTCATTGCATAAGTCGTTTACTTGATGTTAATGGGTTTCTTGTTTGTCCCGAGAAGTGCGGCGTTGTTGCTTGGAAGATTTCTCCTATAGGGTTGTAGTTTTTTTTTTTTCTTTTTATGTTCATTCGAAGAACTTTACACAAAGCAATAGAGCATAAAACGTACACATTTGTTTCCACTTGGTCTTTTGCGTAGTTGTGCTCCTATAGCTGCTTGCTTGGTGCTCTTCATTTTCCACTTTCAAGTTCAGCGTGTGAACGCAGTTGGGAGGTTGGGAGTTGGGCCAGCCACAAAGGCGGAAAGTTCTTGTCGAATGCTTGCGTGGAAACGTGAGTAGAAAGGGGGAATCATTTTTCCACAATTCAGTGGTGGGCGTTGTTAGGGTGAAACTAAATATAATATGCTTTGTCCTCGTCCATCAGCCATTCTCCACACAATGTCAGTAATTGAAACCGTCGTTTCTATGCATGTCATAGCACGTGAATGTTATGTTTTGTGGAAAAAGCTAAACCATGCTAGAGAACATTAGAATTTTTTCCGCTCCGAAAATTCGTCATCTGAAACAGAAAGGGAAATCGCCTTAAAATTGGTAACGTCCATACACAGTAGTTATGAATTACTTTGATGTATACTGTCTTCGTCAAACATGTAAGGGACAATAACAGTTTCTTTATTTCTCCAGAAATTCCATTAGGAATTTTTCAAGCACTTCTTCGGATATCGGGTATCTTTACCCACACATTCCACCGAGCATTCCTCCCCAAACCTGTAACGTGGGTAGATAACCTTGGAATGGTTAAATTTTATCATGCTATTTTTCTAACAAATATAGCCGGGCTACTGTAGGAACATACCAGGATCAAGATTTGAGGGTTTTTTCGGTGAGTCTGTTTGTGTGTTTAGTGTTTGCTTATAATGAACATATTGTTTCGGGAAGATTCAAGTAGATTTATCATATAATGCAGAAATTATGGTAAGGCGTATAACCGTTGCAAGCATCACGAGTAGCTTACTCAATGAAATATGTTATTACACAGTTATCCATTCCAGATTTTCAGCCACCCAGTTCTGCAGCGGTCAATATGGAAAAACAAACCAGATAAATTATGCAGGCAGCTGTCTCAACACAACCAAATGATGTTTTTGCGCCTGAAGCCCTGAACGTTTACCAAACATATCCTCTGGATTTTCCCCTTCACTAACAATACACAAATTCCCGTGACATCTAGGCCTGAGCGATCGTAGAGCTGTATACATCTTTCATAGGTGTCCAAAACTAACCATCCTTTCCCATCCCTCAGCAGCCGCAAGGACGTGGCCAGGACAGTTCTCGACCATTGGAGGATTGCGTCAGTCTTGTCTAAGAGTCAGAGATTAGTCCCAAATCTTTGTGCTGTGGTTCGGACGGAAGGAGGCAACCCTCATAACAGCGGTCTGGGACTGTACCACCTACGAAATTGTGCGATTCGTTTAATGGTAATTCCTTCGAACATTTCTCCTGTGATTCCTTCGGGTTTACCTCTAGGTATTAATTCTGGAACTTCTCTAGACATTTCTTAAGGGATTCCTTTGAAAGTTCTTTTGAGGGTTCTTACCAGAACTGTTACCAGAGGATTCTATTGATAATTTTCTTCCCGAATTTCCTTTGGAAATTCTTATGTTTCTTAATTGGTGTTTAGCATGAACACAAAGGATTAACAGATCAGATTCTCACAAAGTTTCATCTCGTCAGACGATCTCACCCACACCTCGTGACGATCGTTTGTTGCTAACTGCGAAAAAACATATTCTACATTTTTCGCGAAATATTTACTCCCCGGTGTAAGCTTTTCATGTCGGCAAACAATGTTTTGTTTACATTGCATATAAGAGACACCATGACAAGTTAAAAAATAAACAAAACCCTTGAAAGATGAACAATTTGCCGTTTTTTTTTTATTTATCCAGGAACGTTGACGAAACGCTCCAAAACCAGCTTCGTTAAAAACTCCACCGTAATCGAGCACCAAATACCGCTAACATCAATTCCAGGCGTGGTACTAAGAGTTCACGGAGTGGTGCAACCTTGGTTTTCGACAACACTAATAATGAGACTCTTACCTGCCCATGGTCAATGCAGAAATTTGCCACCGCCACAAAGGTTTGTGTGCTAGCCCGAGCAGAGGAAAATATCAAAATAATAACGGAATCACAAAACCTGTTTTTATATCTCGGTTTGTTATTATAAACTTATTAAGTCATCACCGTTCCATAACATGTTCTATTGGGCAATCTTATTTTGTTATGATCGTGCTCTTGGTATATTTTCTTTAAATTACATTTCAATAACATGTTTTGTTGTAGCACAAGTTCAGTTATTATTGTGTCATTGAGACTAGTACAAATATTTGATCATTAATATTACAACATAACTAGCTTTACAATCAAAACTACACCATTCGAAATTTTCGTTGTTCACAGCATTCCGTGAGGAACTGTAAGAGAAAATATTATTTTGTTATCAGTTTCTCTTCTTACTGACATTACGTTACAGTGCCAACTTATCAGCCTTTTGTTTTATGAGCACTTTGAAAAGTATACCTGTTTTTTTGTCCCAGTTTCAGTTAGGTATGAATACGAAAATAGAGAGTGTAATAGAGTGCTAGCCATGTTATGAAACAGTTTGGACCAACTGGTGTAATTCAATGACGAACAACACATTTTAGACAAAAATGTAAAAAAAAATAAGTCATCAAGAACTCCATTGATTATTTAAAGGCATTTTATTTTTATTGATTTCACTGCATCTCACTTAGATTAACTAAGATAAATGTGTCAATCAATGAGGTAATAATGTAAATTAATCTTATAAACAATGAACCACCTAATCAAGGGTTTCAAAACGACGGTAGTTTTTCATCGTAAGTTGTTTGGAAAATAAACGAGAACTATTGTTTGTCTCTGTTTTCGATAAGAAATCGCTTGCGACAACAATAGCGTCCCAATTATGAATGAAACATTTAACAATAGATCCTATTGTTGCGTCTCCCATTGAATGCATATGGGACTTTGGAAGAGTTCCTATCCGCAACAGAAAAAAAGCAAATTTTGTTTTCAGATTGTTAACAATAACGTATTCATATCAAAATTTGTTATTGTAATATTTTCAAAATTCGCTGTTATGAGGTTGTTATTAAAACTAACAAAACATGTTATTAAACAGGTCTTCCATGAACATTTTTTTGTTATAATATTTGTTATTTTGCCGCTTATGACAGACAAATTTATAACAGGATATGTTATGTAAATATCATGAAAATAACTCTTTCCGCTACTCAGTTATTTTTCCAAAATAACACATTTTATTATGCTGTTGCTATTCCCTTCTGCTCGGGAGCGTATACAGACACGTGTAGCTCTATGTTTTGTAGACTCTCCGCATCATAATCTGGTAAATAACATCGAGGGATACGCAGTCCATCCATCTTGCGCGAGTAGCGATATCTGTTGGTTTTTCTCTGTCCCAATCCGTTTTAGTTCACCACACTTCCTGAATTAGAATTTTTCCATGGATAGCGAATAATGCCACTAACTCTAAGCGATCGTTGATGCTCATCACCAATCTCAGCATTTCTCACTTTGTAGGGACGGTGGAATCATTCAACAGGTGGTACGCCTTTTCCACAAAACTTCACTAAAAACGCGAAAACGATCTCCTTCTGTAGCCACGCCATTCGCAATACACGCTCGAAACCAACGTCCTTCTGCGCAAGGATCGGTATATTCACCTCACTCCATTCATATTCACTCCTCTTTGCTGAAGCGAATCGAGAAAGATGCAGCAAACGGATCGTCGTGATCAAACACGCAACCCCATCACCAGTGGGAAGCGATGAACCAGCTGCTTGACATGAATATTCGTTGCCATTCGTCGCAGTTTGGATCGCAAGCGAATGAATGAATGGCGAATGGTGAAGAATGCTGATGAACGATCGAAGCGGCTATTATCATAAGTAGAAGAGAATTTCTGCATGTAATGCATACATTTTTAATGTATTGTTGCTGAAATGCTAGATTAGCAAAGAAAATAATTCGAAAACATCAAAAATTCGTATGCTCAATATCAATCGCATCACTCACGAATCGCATTCGCTTGCGATGCGAATGTGGACGAATAAGTAATTTCCAAGTGTGGCTTCCCACCGTTCGCCGGAGTTTGCTGTCGTCGCTGACAAGCATGCACACGAACTAAAGCGACAACCGTTCGCTGCTGACTGTCTTCGAATGTGGAAGAAGATGAAAAGTGGAAATCAGGAACCCTGCTTCTGCGGTAGTATGGGTTTCGATGGCTTATTTGGTTCACGACACCTAATCCCGCTCGCCTGTGTACCTCGATACTTCTTTGGTCACTTCATAAGCTTCTGCCGCCGTATCGAAACTATCGACATAATCGTCCACATAGTGGCGCTGCTTCCTGCTTCGCTTCGTTCAAGTTTTTTTATGTACTGCAAATGCGGTGAGAGCAAGCTGCTCCGAATATTTCCACATCGCGTACCATCACGCTCATCAGCAAGTCTGAGGAATGGGAACAGCCAATGTGCTGCGGTCCTGCTCACGGATCAAGATCTGCAAAAACATTTTTTGATGTCTGCTGACACTTCTCCATGACGCTTCCGGTACGGGTGAAATACGGATTAATTTAAAAATAATAACTCAAAAGCCAGATTTACTGGCGTGAGTGAGAATTAGGCAAATTAGACAAAGATGCAAAATTGAGTGCTGTTGGCGCGTTAACCGTGGCCAACTCCGGTCGGGTCGGGTGGACTGTATCACTCGGGGATGTGGAAAGAATCAACACTACACTTTTTCTGCTGATCACTATAAACTACACTTTATTTCTCTTCTTTACACTACACTTCACTACTACACTTTACTGTTCACTATCTTACTATAACTTTTACTACATTATTCACTCGAGTTATATTCGCGGCGGTTGAAACAATACTGAACTCTGCGGTCGAACATATCACGTATTTATATGCGCGCGTTGGCAGTCTGGAACATTCGCGCAATATCGCGACTCGTATTCCAGACGCGGGAGGAAACTTCTAGAAGGAGCACAGGTTGAACTCACCACACTGTTGTGGTGAGTTTCAGGTGAGTTACCACACTGGTGACGACGACGACAGTGAGAGCCTCTCACTGCCACTCACAGGTAACACTCACGCTTGCGGTAGGAACTCACACTCTCAGTGGCGTCTGCAGGGTGGGTCGTGTCGAGGGTTGCATTCTGGTGAGTGCGGTGTATCGGCGGACCAAAGTAGCATGAAGATAGTTAAAAAGACAGCGTTTCTTACAACAGAGTGCGATGGGCGGTATAGGCGTCGGGCGTTCTATGAAATTTAAGTCGCACTCGCTTGCGGCCTGTTCCGTACGGAACATACTCCCCCCGGTTGAGACGGAGTTTCAACAGTACAAAAAGCTGTCTCTTACACTCAACGATCTGTCTCTTCGGATGGCGGTATCTGGGTCGAAAGTAGCGATGTGGGAACTCTGTCGTATTTGTGGTGGTCTTCGTAGGTTTGGTGTGCTTGAAATTCTCGATGTGGCTGGAATCTACAAATTTCGCTGGGCGGAAAGAGGCGTCTGAAGGGATATCGTCGATATGGAAATCCTCAGATCCTGTTCGGGTTTCGATGGTTTGGTCGGTAAACATTTTCGTTGTGTGCTGCTCAGATATTCGGAAGGTCGATTTGCGAAAGCCGGTGTGTTGTTGTTTGGAGTCCCGATGGTTGGATGTCGATGCAACTCTCTGTCGGTTGGATCGGAACGGTCTCTCTTTTAGGTCGTGGTCTTTCTCGAGGTCGCTCTGTAACTGCTGCGTGTCGGTCTCTGAGTGGTCACTTCTCCTCTCGTCGTTTCGGACCGGTTTCAGGTTGACGCTTGGAAAAACTGCAGGACATTGCTCGGCAGGGTCGGAAAGACCTTTCAACTCTTTCTTGATCGGTGGAGTCGATGTTTGGCGTTGTCTTGCCTGGTTGGCTACGATTACAAAGGCGTCGATCAGCTGAGTAGTTGCGTTGCCGTTGATCGGTTGTCCTAGCTCTTTATCGGTGGCGGCGGGTTGCCGAATCTCGATTTTGGAAGAATCAACTGAGTTATATGACATCGAACTAAGAGCGGCTTGAGACTTTGAACTGCACTTCAAACTCTGGGATTGTTCGGCGTGAGAAACAATCCTCGGATCGGGCATGTTGTTCTTCGGTTCCTGGCGAAGGTCTCGAGTATCCTTCTTAGGCGGGTGTTGATCGGCTCTTGTGCTACGTTGAATATACTCTTCTCGTGGTTGGAAGCTCTTCGGTTGTGAATCGGATGAGAACTGAGAACGCTGCGGTGTGAACTCACAGTTCTGCTGCACTAGGACATTCGACTCTTCGTGGCTCGGCAATTCGAAGTCCTCCTGTAGATTTCCGGGTGTGCTAGTTGAGTTATCCACTGCAAATGCTGGGAAATAAAGCTTTCGCCAGTCGGATTTGTAGTCATCAATAACGGTGAGGTTCGGAGCACTCAAAGGTTGCAAAGGTGAATGTTGATTTGCGGAATGCGTCTCATGAGCGTTCAACGAATCACCAATGGTCGAGCGGAGATGATTATAGCGCTCCTCAAAGTCGATGAATACTTCCTCTTGCTCTCGTAGGGCCTCCTCTGGAACGATCGTGATCAGCTGGCTGTGTACGGCATTAAACTCGGCATAGGCGTCGTCTACGTTCTTCAGGTAAGTTCTCAGTCGTGGTTGGCTAACCTGGCTTTGGGTGGCAACAAGCGCGTTCTCTACTCGAACCAGCTTCAAATTCACGTGTTCTCGCTGGCGTGAGAGGGACGTAAACTCCTTCAGTATATGAGGATCAGCGGATGATCTCCAATCGGTGTTTTGGTCAGGCAGAACAGAGTCATGTCGGTCCATCTTGATGGCCTCATCCAACTTGTTCATCGATGCTGTGGAACTACTTCTCGGGTTGGAATACGCTCACCACGTGCCAACGTGTCGAGTTTAAGCACCTACACTGCGGAGACTCCAATGGATGGCGTGGGGAATGTGCTTACTTGTATCTGGATGATCCGTCTATCGGATGCAACGGCAGCTCTACAGCTCTTGGGTCGGAATATTCTCTGATAGGCGATTCTTCGATTGGTGGTACTTACTTTAGTGCACTCTCTCAAGCGGCTGGAGTTGGTCGATTCCAAGACGGTGTACGTACACTCTGGGAATTCGCAATCGTTTCGGGTCGGACGTTGTCGCTGTAGAGCACCTTCTTCGGCTATCAGTAGTGAAAACGGAGTGAACTCTCTAGCGTTGTCGGCAGATTCCTACACGGGACTACACGTGTTGATAATGTCGAAATCTCCTGGACTGATGTTCGGCCTTGGAGCCAGCAAACGAGTAGGTGATTGGTATCAGACGACGATACAACTTATCTTCGGTGGTACACGTCCTGATTAAGGAACCACGTAGACGTGTCGGGTATTCGGGCGGATATTGCGATCGACGAAATCCTTCTCCTCAGGGTGCTACACTTTCAGGTACGAGCACCTCGGAACGTGTTGGAAAATTGACGGTGGTAGAGCACGGCGATACACGTTGTGGGTGAGAGACCACGGCGACGTGTCGGAAGATCGGACGGCGATAGTTCTTAACGAGGGTCCTATTGGCAATACAGCGCCTGGTTCGAACGTCTGCTTGGTTGAGACGTGCCGGAAATACACGGGATGACTTGCGTTGGCGTATGTGATCGATCACTTTCTCGAAGTAGAGCACGTTGTGGTGCTGGACCACGGCAACGGGTGGGTTGGTCAGGCGGTAACAGTGATCAACGGAATCCTCTTGGAATACACGTCCTGGTTTGCGACCACGGAGACGTGCCGGAAAGTCGATGGTGTAGATGTTGATCACTTCTCGGGGATACACGTCCTGGTAAGGGCACCACGCAAGCGTGTCGGATGGCGATGGTAGTGAACAGCGATACACGTTGTGGTTCAGGGACCACGGCGACGTGTTGAATGGTCGGTCGACAATAGTGATCAACGAACTACTCTTTTCAAAATACACGTCCTGGTTCGTAACCAGAGAGACGTGCCGGAAATGCTCGGGATGAGCGGCGATGTCGTTGATCACTTCACGGGGTACACGTCCTGGTAAGAGCACCACGCAGACGTGTCGGATGGTCGGGCGACAACAATGATCAACGGACTCCTCTTCAAAATACACGTTCTGGTTCGAAACCAGAGAGACGTGCCGGAAATTCTCGGGATGAGCGGCGGTGTCGTTGATCACTTCACGGGCGTTACACGTTCTGGTGAGGACACCACGTAGACGTGTCGGATGACGGTGATGATCAGCAGAAACCTCTTCAAATACACGCTCTGGCTAGGATGCCACGCAACGTGCCGGAATTGCACAGGGTGAGCGGCGATGTCGATTCCTTCCCACAACGGCGGGCGGCGCTGGATCCGGCTCGAAGGACCACTATGTTGGCGCGTTAACCGTGGCCAACTCCGGTCGGGTCGGGTGGACTGTATCACTCGGGGATGTGGAAAGAATCAACACTACACTTTTTCTGCTGATCACTATAAACTACACTTTATTTCTCTTCTTTACACTACACTTCACTACTACACTTTACTGTTCACTATCTTACTATAACTTTTACTACATTATTCACTCGAGTTATATTCGCGGCGGCTGAAACAATACTGAACTCTGCGGTCGAACATATCACGTATTTATATGCGCGTGTTGGCAGTCTGGAACATTCGCGCAATATCGCGACTCGTATTCCAGACGCGGGAGGAAACTTCTAGAAGGAGCACAGGTTGAACTCACCACACTGTTGTGGTGAGTTTCAGGTGAGTTACCACACTGGTGACGACGACGACAGTGAGCCAAGTATAGATGACAGCTCTAAGGTATGCTAGATCGCCATTTTTTCCACCCATACATCAAAAATAGTTATGAAATCCCATTTGAGCTCTGTGCAAAACTATTTACCACTACTGATGCAATGGAGGATCTAGCATACCTAAGAGAACTGTCATCTATACTTGGGACAGTGAGAGCCTCTCACTGCCACTCACAGGTAACACTCACGCTTGCGGTAGGAACTCACACTCTCAGTGGCGTCTGCAGGGTGGGTCGTGTCGAGGGTTGCATTCTGGTGAGTGCGGTGTATCGGCGGACCAAAGTAGCATGAAGATAGTTAGAAAAGACAGCGTTTCTTACAACAGAGTGCGATGGGCGGTATAGGCGTCGGGCGTTCTATGAAATTTAAGTCGCACTCGCTTGCGGCCTGTTCCGTACGGAACAAGTGCGAATAGTTAAATTTACGAAAAAGTTCTCTCGATTGGATCTTTCAGCTGTGGCGACCTGTAGCGTTTTGTAGGTTATTTCTCCATGGTAAATTGTATGAAAACATAGAACGGCGGGCGCTGCGCTGTGCAACATAGTCGTTCCATGTTTATAGGAAATCCCACTGACAAATCTGACTGAGATATCACTGACAAATCGTTGAAGACATTCACTAAGACTTTTTTAAAGAAATCCCAGGAGGTACTCATTAATAAATTTTAAGAGGTGTTCTTGAAGAAATTCTCGAAGGTTATCAATATCATGGAAAGGTATTTCTATAGAAATTCTTGAAGACACTTTTGATGGAATCTCTGGACATTTTACAAAAGCAACCCTTAAATGTATTCTTGGAGATCTCTGAAGTATCTCTGAAGAAATCCTCGGAGATATTGCTCAATTTCCGGGAGTTTTTATTGATAAATTCCTAAACGTATGTTAAAAAAATACCTGAAGACTTTCCCGGAAAAAATCTTGAAAAAATGCTGAAAAGTCCTATGAGACATTCATAGAGAAAGTCATAGAGGTATTTCAGAAAAAAAAACAACTAAAGCTTATACTTGAGAAAATCCTTGAAGGTTTTCCTGAAGAAACTTTTTACATGCTAAAACCTAGAGAAATCAAAGCCTCTCCAATAAGCATTTCGAAGAAGATATTTCTAATAAAATCATTGAAGGTATTTTTGAAAGTCCCCAAGATGTTCTTGAAGCAAACCCTGGAGATATTTGTTAGAAAAATCCTATAGATATTCTGGAATGAATCTCCTTTTTCCGGCTGTTCGAGTCCGTATGAAGTTGATCATCAATATAAACTTCTTTTCTCGATCAGCCTAGATAGCTGTGTAGTGTCGGTAGCGATTGTCTCAATTGGCTAAGAATAACACTACGGACCGCCTGTTCAGGTGGTAAAAATCCACCAACAGGTGACCCCTAATTCATGGTGTGATGCGGCTTCATGCTTACCGTGCCTAGGAATGAATGGCTAGGGGGGTCTAATAAAAACCTAACCGCTAACGGAGCCTGTGGAGTACCAGGGCGCCCTCCACAGTATGTAGCCCTTACTGCGCTAACCGGAGCAATGGTGCAGTGGACCTTGTGTTTCTCTGAGACAATCAGCTGCCCTTCTTTAGTCTCACTTGAGGCTAAATAAGGGCGGGATTATGAAGATTAGGGTGGCCCACACTTATATGAAAAACAAAAATTTCGAAAAATGCCAAGTCTTACTTCCTAAATCAGTTGTTTCGGACTCCCAGAAGCTACGTTCAAAATTTGAGCAAAATCGGTTGAGCCTAAGGGGGCGCTCAAAACGCTTGAAGTTTGTATGGGAAAACTTGGCCAAATGTATCTTTAAATTTTAAGATTTCGAATTTTGCCGCTAGGTGGCGCTGTAAGCATTCAATAAATAAACCCTTTGGCATTTTTGTAGGTAACTATATACCAAACAACTTTGTCGAAGACCGCAAAGTGATCCAACGTCTGTGAAAAAAGTTATACCCTAGGCAAAGTGAGGCAAAGAATTGAGATTTCATTATTGATATTATTCCTTTACATGTACTGGAAAAATATCAATAATGTTTCACCTCATCTTACCTAGGGTATAACTTTTTTCACAGACGTTGGATCACTTTGTGGTCTTCGACAAAGTTGTTTGGCATATAGTCACCTACAATAATACCAATGGGTTTGATTATTGAACACTTACAGCGTCACCTAGCGGAAAAATTCGAAAACTTAAAATTTCTGCATACATTTAGCCAAGTTTTCCCATACAAACTTCAAGCGTTTTGAGCGCCCCCTTAGGCTCAACCGATTTTGCTCAAATTTTGAACGTAGCTTCTGGGAGTCCAAAACAACTGATTTAGGAGGTAAGACTTGGCATTTTTCGAATTTTTTGTTTTTCATATAAGAGTGGGCCACCTTAATGAAGATGTTGTTAATTAGTTTCAATTTTCACCTATATGGTTTCGCATTATGCGATTTACACAGTGTATTCTGTGTATCCTCGCCTTTGGCGTTTTTCAATCGATACCGATTTGGTTTTATTGTTGCTGTTCTTTGTTGTGCTGTTGTTGCGAAGAGTTTAATCTTACCTAGTTTGGGTAGTGGCTACGGTTAGGATAGCTCAGATCAATCTTCAGCACAAAAGAACATCAACAATCAATCTTTGCAGACTTATGCAAAATGGTACAGCCCAAGTGGCCTTGGTACAAGAACCTTACTTTCGTAAGGGAAATTTCTATCTAGGAAACCTTGTGAACCCGGTGTTTGCCACTTTCAGTAAACATGAAATGGCAAACTCGCGTGTCATGCCTCGAGCCTGTGTGCTTGTCAACAACGCAATAGTTGCTACACTCATCTCTGAACTAACCACCAGAGATGTATGTGCTATCACAATTGATGTATCTGGAAACCTCAACAGGAAATACGTCTATTGTTCTGTGTATTTACCGCATGATGAACCATTCCCTACGGATGCTTTCAAACAAGTCATCGCATACTGCACTTCAAAAGGCAGTGTTGCTAATGCTCACCATATCATCTGGGCAGTGATGCTAATGCTCACCATATCATCTGGGGCAGCTCAGACATTAACTTGAGAGGCTCCAGTTTGATGGAGTACTTAAGTAGTACAGATCTTGCATTACTTAACATAGGCAACCGCCCAACCTTCATGGTATCTGCTAGAGAGGAAGTGTTAGATATAACACTTAGCTCTAGCAGAATTAGTCACGAGCTGACCAATTGGCATGTGTCAGATGAAGAATCTTTATCTGACCATCGCTATATCTTTTTTGAACATTTAAATGTTACTTCGCAAACATTGCGTTTCAGGAATCCTCGGTCAACAAACTGGGATCTTTATACTGATTTGGTTGCAGCCAAATTTCATGGATATTCACCATCCATTGACACTCCAAGTGATTTAGATGATGCCGTTGATACTACAACGACCTTCATCATGGAAGCTTTTGAAGAAGCATGCCCTCTACGGTCTGTGAAGATCACAAGAGGAACCCCTTAGTGGAACTCTGATCTGGCGAAACTCAGGAAACAATGTAGAAAGAGTTGGAACAGACGACGTTCGGCTGGTTCGGAGGCTTTCAGGTCGGCTCGCAAGGCCTACAGGAAAGCTCTCCGGTCTGCTGAACGATCCGGCTGGAAAAACCTTTGTACAAATGTTTCCAGCTTGAGTGAAGTCAGTCGGTTAAACAAAATCCTTGCGAAATCTAAGGATTTCCGGGTGAACGAACTTCGTTTGCCAAATGGCGATCTGACTTCCTCTGATAAGGAAGTTCTGGAATGCTTATTCAGCACACACTTCCCTGGATGTGTGGATATTACATCTTCGGATGATCCTGATGTCTTTTCTTGTAGTTATGATTCTTTAGCTTCGGCTCGGAGTATTGTAACTATAGAATCGATTGAGTGGGCTCTTAATAGCTTTGCTCCTTTCAAATCTCCTGGGGCAGATGGGATTTATCCTATTTTGCTTCAGAAGGGATTTGATTATTTCAAACATGTTTTGAAAAAACTACTTGTTTGCAGTTTTGCTACAGGGTATATTCCCAAATCCTGGAGGGATATTACTGTAAAGTTTATTCCGAAAGTGGGTCGTGCGTCGTATGAAGAAGCAAAGAGTTTCAGACCTATCAGTTTGACCTCTTTTCTTCTGAAATGCTTAGAACGCATTGTGGATCATCACATCCGTGATGTTCATCTGGCCAACGTGCCTCTTCATGTCAACCAACATGCCTACCAATCTGGAAAGTCCACTGTGACTCTTTAATACAAGGTTGTTTACGATATCGAGAAAGCATTCGCTCAAAAGCAATCTTGTTTGGGTGTTTTCTTAGATATCGAGGGTGCCTTTGACAACGTGCCTTTCGATGCCATATTGGAAGCCGCACGGGGTCATGGTATATCTCCAATGATTTCCAATTGGATTCACCAAATGCTCAAAAACCGATATCTCTTCTCGACATTGCGTCTAGCAGGGATTAGGAAATTGAGTGTTTGTGGATGCCCCCAAGGGAGAGTCTTATCACCGCTTTTGTGGAATCTCGTAGCAGATACGCTATTGAGGCAACTCAATAATAGCGGTTTTCCTACTTATGGTTTTGCCGACGACTACCTAACATTGTTAGTTGGTATGTGCATCAGCACCCTTTTCGACCTGATGCAAAACGCCCTTCAGGTAGTTGAGGGTTGGTGTCGCCAATATGGCCTTTCGGTTAATCCGAGTAAAACATCTATTGTTCTTTTCACGGAAAGGCGAAACCGTAATGGCGTTCGACCTTTGCGTCTCTTTGATTCTGAAATCGATGTGACTGAACAGGTAAAGTACGTTGGAGTCATTCTTGATTCCAAGCTTTCCTGGACACCTCACATTGAGTTCAGAATCAAGAAAGCTTGTATGGCCTTCGGGCAATGCCGGCGTACTTTTGGTACAACTTGGGGTCTAAAACCCAAGTATATCAAATGGATTTACACAACTGTGGTTCGGCCAATATTGGCTTATGGATGTCTTGTGTGGTGGCAAAAGGGCGAAGTGAGAACGGTCCAATCAAAATTAGGCCATCTCCAAAGGATGTGCTTAATGGCGATGTCTGGAGCGTTCTCTTCAACTCCCACGGCAGCGCTCGAAGTTCTCTTTGACGTTGCCCCACTACACATTCATCTCAAACAAGAAGCACTTTCTTGCACTTACCGTCTACGGGTACTCGGTCTACTAGAGGAAACTCCTGTGAACCGCACATCAACACACACCTCGTTGTTTTCACTTTTGGTGAATTGGGACAAAATTGTTCTTGCTCCAAGTGATCTTACAATTGCTTGTAATTTTCCGTATAGGACATTTTCCACGAAATTCCCTTCCCGGGAAGAGTGGACATCTGGATATTTGGAAAGAAGTATTTCAGACGGCATCGTATGTTACACTGATGGCTCCCTTCTCGAAGGTCGAGCAGGTGCTGGTGTTTATTCTCGTGAGCTAAGGCTGTATCAGTCTTACTCACTTGGTAGACACTGCACCGTTTTCAGGCCGAAATCTTTGCTCTTATGTGCGGAGTGCAATCAGCACTTCAGCAGCACGTAATGGGCAAAGTAATATACTTCTGTTCAGATAGCCAGGCTGCTATTAAAGCACTTGCTTCGGCCAACTCCAGGTCGGAGATAGTTATCGCTTGTCGAACTCAAATCGAGGAGCTGAATTCAGCAAACGCTGTTCACCTTTTATGGGTACCTGGTCATTCTTCCATCGCTGGAAATGAATTGGCTGATGAGTTAGCTCGCTCTGGAGCATCACATGACTTCATTGGCCCTGAGCCAGCTATTCCGATATCGAAGTGTTGGATTAAGCTTCATATTCACACCTGGGCTGTCACTCAACACAGACAATATTGGAATAGTTTGGAGTCATGTCGTCAAACCAAATTGTATAGTGCTGAGCCATCTCTACGGGTGGCGATGTATCTAACTAATCTGTCTAAGCAGAATTGCAGCATGTTGGTCAAAGCATTGACTGGCCACTGCCGTCTCAGCTATCACATGGCGAATATTCAGCAAGCTGATTCATTTGCCTGTGATAGCTGTGAATCCGATTATGGAACTTCGTATCATTTGATATGTAACTGTCCAGCTTTCGCGCAACTGCGTTTCCGAGTATTCGGTAAACACTTATTAAGTGAAACTGACTTTAGAAACCTGAATCTTCAGGATATTCTGTTGTTCTTAACCCGCTGTGGTAAAGAGCTATAGGCTCTCTTTCGCTTTATGCGTTATTACAGTGCCCTTTTCAGGGCGCTGTTTGAACCCACTGTGGTACGCTTGTGCGTTAGTACCCTCTTCCAGGGTATTTTTCCTATTTCCCTACCTGTCCCTATCCCCATCCAAATCCTTTTTCCTTCCTTTTCCCTCAGGTAGATGATGAAATAGGCTGTTATTTTGGCGATGGCACAAATGTCCCAAATGGAGGATAACGTGCCTCTGGAGCCGGCCTTCTGATACCTGATACCGAGGATTTTGCCAGGATATATCCTTAATATAATACGTAATTCTTATATACAGAGCAGGGTTGGAAAAATCACATTCAATTGAATGATATTGTGCTGAACTGATTTCATTAGGCATTCATTTTCAGCTCCACTGTGAGATACTTGAAAGTGAACACAGAAAAACTCAACTACTTTGTGGACGTAATTACTCCATTATCATCAGCACACGCTCTGCGCTGATGGATGCTTCATGTCAACAATGGCCGCATGAATGCGACTGGCTCATAAGCAAGCGTGGTGAATTTTCTCTTTTGAGTGCCAATGACAGGGAAAATGTTGTTATTGAATCTCGCCGTCGCCACGATGTGAACGACGAGAGAATTTGTTCTCACCCGCCTCCGTGAAGAGGCTTCAACGTCAGAAGCGGTGTGGAGAAAAGACAAAAACAAAAACTCGCGTTCGTTGCATGATTTCGTTATTTTGCAACCCTGATACAGAGAATGGACAATATGATCGGGACAGGACAAATTGAGTTTCCTGTTCCGAACATTTCGTCTATTCCTGTAGGATTCTCCGGTGCTACTTCTGAAAATATCTCTAGAAGGGTTTCTAAAGAAATTTCTGAAGGTGTTTCTGAAGCATATCGTTTGAAAATCCCTTGAAATATTACTGATGAAATATAACTGAAAATACTTCCCTAGAGGTATGCATGAGATAATTTTTGGAGAAATTGAAATAAATTGCTGGAGATGTTCTTGATTAAATGCCCGAAGCGTTTCATGCAGAAATCCTTGATTTTTAGCATTGTATTACTGAAAACAACACTAATGGTATATTCGGATTAATTCCTGGAAGTATGTTGCAGATCCGTGGAAGGACCGGCAAATAAATTCCTTCAGAAATCTCTGAAGTTTTTATTGGATAAATCCTGAAAAGTACTTATAGGGTGTCCCAGAAAGTATGGGCACAACTTTGTATAGCGAAAATACAATAATTTTCTTAACAAACATCATTTTTTATATTTTTGTATTTTTATTCCAGGTATTTTAATTGATACCTGTAAAGAGTTTATACATTAAAAAGGGGTTTTTGAATGCAGAATGTTGAAAATGAAAAAACATCTTTCAAAACTTCTGCACGAACTACTATTTTACGGTTTTGCCAAATATCCAAATTCGAAACATTTTTTTCGAATTTTTTTCACATGATATATTCGAAAACATGTTTCCTCAGATGATTGATTGAATTTTTTTATAAAAATATGTTTTGCCTGTGCAAACGAGTATTTCAGAATTTTGAGAAAACTGGTAAACTCACCTTTTCTGTTTCTGGATAAGACATGCCCACAGACATTCGAGTTTTTAAACATGTTTTAACGAGAATAAAAATAATTCAATCTACACTTTATAAAGCTGGAGCATTTATTTTACCTATAGTGAAATTAAAATGTAATTTTCTGCATGTTGTGATATGTACTCAGAAGCTTGTTTTCAACTATTAGAAAAACGGCGTTTCAAAAATATCGATTTTGGTGTTTAAATTCATTTTTCAGGTTCAAAAGTATATGTTTCCAATTCAAACTAAGGGTTGTATAATAGATACGCATATAGAAATACATGGATATATTTTTTGAAATTTTTATCGAGCTTAATTTCGTGCGTAGAAAACAATTTGTTAAGCGATGTTATTGAAAAATATAGCAAATTGTGCAGAAGCTTTAAAAGGTCTTTTAGGGAATGTTCTACCGCATTCAAACAAAGTGTCAAATTCAAATTTTATTGATTGGCATTTGATGTTAATACATTAAGGCAGGATATGTGTGAAAATAAAATTTGTTTATGCATCCATTCCCAAATGGCAGAGCTCCAAAGTTGTGCCCATACTTTCTGGGACACCCTATATGTATCAATTCCTGAATGCATTCCTGAAAAAACCACTGATGGTGTTTTTGTAAACAAAAATGCTGGAGAAGCTCTTGCAAGCATTTCTAAAAAAAACATGAAGACATTATTGACAAATCTTTGGATTCATCTATATATATAAAAATGAGTTTGAAGTTCCTTTGAGGCAACAAAACTCAAGAACGGATGAACCGATCAGCATGACTCTTGCACGGTTCGGTTCGTATTCGTGATGGCTGTGTTTATATGTACAAAAAGTTACGAAAATGAACTAGAAAAGTAAGAAAATTGATAAAGTACTGATTTTTTATGACTTGGGAAGAAAATCAACACGATCGAAATGAAATCAATCTAGAGTGCGGTGCTATTTTGAGCTCAACAGTTGTCAAACCACCACAAGACGGCAAGACAAAGTTTGCCGGGCCAGCTAGTTCCTGAATAAATCTCTTAGGTTAAGCCGGAAAGCATCCCAGGAGATGTTGTCGGAAAAATCCTCGCAGATATTCCTGAAATACGTGACGGTGTCTCTGAAGAAGAACTTGAAACTATTACTGAAAAATATAATGAACAAGGATTAATCACCGAATGATTTAAATATAATTAGGTTCGATAAGTTTTTTTTTGTGAAACTAATTGAGCTTGAGTTGTTGCTACTACAGTATCCCCAAATCAGCAACGCTACACTCACACAAGGAATCTTTGGGATAGTTTCTTGAGCCTAAATAGCAGACATCTTCAGTGATCTGTGTTTTCGGGCGAGAATGACCCCTGCTACGACTGATTGCATGTCAATGTAAGTAAAGGGAAGAAAGTGGTGATTGCCATCGCTTACCCACCCACGGCAGACGGCTGATCCCTCTGTGTCTGCACAAGTTTATACTGAAATGTTGAAGTGTTTTGAGGAAATGGTGGGAAATAGTAGTGTGACAGAAGGTTCACGTTAATATGTGGATATTAACGTAAGGTTATAGATTATATATTGAGTATTCTGAAGCTGCAGCACAGTTCGCTGATTTAATACATGATTTTTACATGTAGAGAAGAGGGAATAAATAGATACAATGTAAGGAAGCATGAACGGATCAGGGATTGAACCCAGGACCCTCTGCATACAAGTCAGAAGCAGTAACTACTAAATTACCACAAGCGTTAGTTAATTTCGATTAAGCTAGTTCTTAAAGTAAAAGAAGTGATGAAATAATTGGTGGATAGAATTGCAAGACAGCGAAGAGAGAATTTGTCTAAAAGATAAATGAAGAAAAAAAGTTTCACCAACGCTTTAACCCTCGAGCAGTCGCGTCTTTGACTACCTGCAGCGACGCCGCGTTCACGCTGTGTACCACATGCGTGCATTTTTCATGGTGCGTGTACTCAGTACACGACGCGACCGCTCCCGGGTTAAGTGCACCATGTACCTACAAAACGCTAATAAGTACTCGGAGTTTTCGAGCGACGCGAGCTAAGGACGATTTTCTGCGGTGTGCAGGAGAACGATGTGTGGCACAGAAGGATGAACCACGGCCTCGCTGCACTTTACCGCGAACCCAGCATCTAGAAGGTGGTTGTTCCTTAAAAATACCTCCAAGATTTTTTTCTTGTTCGTCCTAGATTTTTCTAGATTATCAGGTTTTTTTTTTCGTCAACGATCTGCCTCTCTGCCAAAGGCCGCAAAGATCCATTAGGGTTCTTATTAAAGAAAATACATAGCTCAGAATCTTTCCACCAATAAAAATCGTCGATTGCTTGCCAGAAACCGGCAGATCATCTTTCTTTAGGATATACCAAAAATCATTGAATGCTCTTTTTGGGATCCTAATGCGGTTGTATGACTAAGCTACAACTTTACGATTTAACAAATGTAAATGAAAACAGTTGAAACTATTACCAACTGCCTTGTTTAAATTCTTCGGCCCTTACCATCAACGCTTCAATCCAACAACGAACGCAAAATGTTCGTTGGTTTCACCCTAGTTTTGCTGCAACCCATTGATTAGAACCACTCTTGCTTTGTAACTTGGTACACTGAACAGTAATGACGATAACGACGACGACGACGACGACGACTGCTATACGTGCATGCCTGCATACGTCGGGAAAACTTTGTTCACGATGGGGGGTGGTACTTTGAAGGGATATTACTGCCCTGCATAGCTGGCAGTTCCGGGCTCAGCCCTCTGCTCTCAAATTTATTGCTTTCCCATTTGGAGCAACCAACGCACGGTGACCTAGAAGCGGAGGGGGATGGAGTAGAACAGGATACCAACAACCAATGAGAATGCATCGGATTGCTTTCCGGTCGTGGGGGTGGATGGTTGACGTTGAACAGAAACCGACGATGTCGAAGGTCATGAAAGTTACGTGAGCATTGCGATAATTGTGCGGTTGCTGTTGTTGGACGTCCATCGCTATGCCCGGCTTTTTCAGATGGGGAGCCACGGTAAAGAGGGGGGAAAATTCTAGCTTTTGATGGAACGGATGTTGGTCTTCTTTGGTTCTGCCATCTTGCCGAAAGCCAGCTGCTGCTTGCAGAGTTTCCAATCTTGGGCCGGCCAAACCGAGATCGCTGCTTTTGCTGCGGTTTTGGTGGTTGGTTTCTTCTACTACTGTCTTGCTCGGTATATTTTTTGCGCTGTATGCGAGCACTTTCCGGCTAAATACCATGTGCACGGCTGCGGCTTCGTTGTATAAATAATGAGTACATAAAAATACACCGAGATAAATATCATCATATGTTGATTTCCTTCTTTGCTATTACCGAACCCAGGCCGTACATCGAACGCATATACCTACCAACAACAACCATCAGCCAGCAAAAACATATTCTTCTTATAGGTCTGGCTGGCTCACGACGACGACGGCAACGCAGGCAACTCTGGTCCGGACAGACCCCGTACGTATACATAGCAGCGCAGCGGAGGAGTCACCCATCATCATCATGAGTCACCCTCACCTCGCGCGAGTTAACCACTTCACTTCTTCACTTGCGGCTTCGGCTTGGCTTGGCTTGGCTGCTATTGCAGGTCGTCTTTTTTAATGGATTTCGTGCAACGTTGTCAGATCTGTCGGTGCTGCTGCCTGCCAACAAGCACATGGATAGAAGGTTGGTTGGTTGGTCTGTTGGTTTCATTGCCTATCAGATTTCCTTGGTTTCGCTGGTCGTCAAAGTTGTGGTCAGCAGCCGAGAGTTGAAACATTTTAGTAAAATAATGGTTTTTAGATGATTCGGAACAACTTTAACTTTGCACGGAATTCTATGAATCACTAACTCTTCATTTCCCAAAGATCTGAACAAAGAACAGAGAATCATTGTTCTTAGTCATTTGTAACCAAATGACTGCCGTGTGCAGCATAGTTGTCCCATGTTACAAAACAGCAAACCGAGAAGAACGCGTTTTAAGTTCCAGCCTTGTTTCCCTCTCTACGAACAAGTGTAATAAAAAATCAAAGTGAATTCATCAGGAGAGCGTTAGAATTGGTATTTATCATTGAAGTATGAACCAAAAATTTCATAGGTATTAAATTTACTTTAACTTTTTAAATAAAAACTCTGGTGGGACTGTAATGCCGATAAATCTAGCAAATTTCGGGATTTTATCGGCATAAGCTGTCCCATGTCATGCGAGATTTTCAGCATAAGCTGTCCCATGTTTCAGTTTTCAGCATAAGCTGTCCCATGTCGAATTTTTCAGCATAAGCTGTCCCATGTTGGATGTTATCAGGATTCCCGGAGAATGTACAGGATTCACACAGACATTCTCGGCATTCCCGGCGAATTTTTGGAATTCATGTAGTATTGTTAGGATTTCTGGAGGACTTTGGGGAGGGAGGGGTGAAACGTACCATTTCATGAAATTGCCAAAATAATTTTTAAAAATCCATGTGAGTATTATCGAACCGGGCTCGACGAGTTGATGTTGTAAATCGATGTCCGACGCAATTTTGAAATCCAAGATGGCGGCTTCCGGTTTCTGCAAATCCATGGAATCCCACGCAATATGGATATTTCCGGAACGGGCACGACAAGCAGATGTTGAAAATCGATGTCCGACGCCATTTTGAAATCCAAGATGGCGGCTTCCGGTTTCCATGGAATCCCACGCAATATGGATATTTCCAGAACGGGCTCACCGAGCAGATGTTGAAAATCGATGTCCGACGCCATTTTGAAATCCAAGATGGCGGCTTCCGGTTTCTGGAGATCCATGGAATCCCACGCAATATGGATATTTCCGGAACGGGCTCGACAAGCAGATGTTGAAAATCGATGTCCGACGCCATTTTGAATACACTGCAATGTCTGCAGCGTTCGGTATCGTACACTCAGAAAAATCGACTCATACTTAATGGCAAATATCCTTGTGCCGAACCACATCCGAAGCATATACAGCTAATACCCGCCAATGCAGGGAAATTAACGTATGAAAAGTATGTGCTGCAAATTGTATGAGTCGCAGAAATACGGATCTTCCTGAAATGTATGAGTCGCACCAATGGAAAGCATTGATTTACCCCCATTGCAAATATCCATGTCCCGGGTACATAGAAGGAATGAAGATTTTTTTCCCAGTGTATAGAGATGAGTGACGTTTTGGCGTACGCACACTAACATATACAATGCCGTGTAAACGCTGTTTATGTTTTCCCCACGATAACCTAAAAAATCAACCCGTATCAATAGATTTTTTCATAGTTTTCTAGTTCCGGGCGCGATCTACTATCCGACCCTAAATGTTTTTCACCCATCCACTTCTGAAACGCATTGCAGCGTCCATACAAACTATCCGAAAGAAGAAAACGATGTAAACAATCGACGCGTGGAATTTTAAGGTTATCGTGGGGAAAAAATAACCAGCTTTTACATGACATTGCACAACCACATATATTCAGCTGACACTAACACATTTAGACGTGATTACCACTACAGCCAATCGAGTATGACGTCACTGGTATCACATTGCATACACGGAGAAAGAAAGTACCATAAAGTAAGTTTAATCCACCCAACTTAGAGGTGCGTGCGGGAAACTAATTTTGAGTTGATTAGGTCGATATTGAGGGGGGTAGTTTCCATTTGGTCGCTTCTGGACGAAGTACCTACTGTAAGGGGCTATCCATTTATTACGTAAGGGAATTTTCACGATTTTTCAACACCCCTAACCCACCCAAAAAGTTTATAAATTAAAAGTCAAGACTTACTGATGTAATAGTGTTAGAAAAAGTTTATAAATTAAAAATCAAAACTAAATTATGTAAAAGTGTTACAAAACATTTTTAAATAAAAATCAAATTGAATGATGTAAAGTGGTAGAAGAAACAATAAAAATGTTTTTTTATTGTTGAAGAACCCATAAACATAAGTAAATATCGACTATTCCACATAAAATATGTATTTGTAATCTGATCCAGTACTGGTTTGTTATTTCAAAACATTTTGATCAAAAAAATATTAATATTGCATGATAACATGGGTAAAACTACTACATACTTCTTTGGGATAGTTTTCTTCCTTTTTAGATTTTAAAATGATGTTGAGCAACCGTTACCGATTTCGGTTCACCATCTTAGTGTTCCAAACCTCATCGGATATCGATTTATGTTCTTCGCATCAAACCCGATCGATGAAAACCTTTATTATACAGCAGCATCGCATGTATTACAAAATGTTATCGGATGTCAGCATTGAAATTACGGCCGCCATCTTGGATTATGGTCCGCCATCTTGAATTTCAAATAGGCTTCGTATATCTTTCCAAGTCCTACGATATTCTTTAGGAAGCCGTTTGAAGGGACCATCATAGCAATAAAAAAAAATTCAGTATGGAAAAATTTACCTCCATGAGTCGATATCGAGTCAAGGAACATCGACTCATGGAGGTTCGACTGTTGTATCATAGCTTGTACCACCATTCCACCGCCATATTGAATTGTAATCCGCCATCTTGGATTTCAAAACGGCGTCATATATCGATTTTCGACTTCTACCCATCGAGTCCGATTGATAGATACCCATATTTCATGGTATCATAGCTCTTAACACCATTCCGTGGCCGCCATCTTGGATTTCAAAATGCCGTCAAAAATCGATTTTTGAGTTCTACTTATCAAGTCCGATCGATAAATACCCATATTGCATGGTATCATAGCTCAAAACACCATTCCGTGGCCGCCGTCTTGGATGATAATTCGCCATCTTGGATTTCAAAATGGCGTCAAATATCGATTTTTGAGTTCTACTCATCAAGTCCGATCGATAGATACCCATATTGCATGGTATCATAGCTCATACCACCATTACATGGCCGCCATATTGGATTATGGTCCGCCATCTTGGGTTTCAAAATGGCGTCAAATATCGATTTTTAACATATACTCATCAAGTCCAATCGATAGATCCTCATATTGCATGGTATCATAGCTCAAAACACCATTCCGTGGCCGCCATCTTGGATTATGGTCCACCATCTTGGATTTCAAAATGGCGTCAAATATCGATTTTAAGTTCTACTCATCAAGTCCGATCGATAGATACCCATATTGCATGGTATCATAGCTCATACCACCATTACATGGCCGCCATATTGGATTATGGTGCGCCATCTTGGGTTTCAAAATGGCGTCAAATATCGATTTTTAACATATACTCATCAAGTCCAATCGATAGATCCTCATATTGCATGGTATCATAGCTCAAAACACCATTCCATGGCCGCCATCATGGATTATGGTCCGCCATCTTGGATTTCAAAATGGCGCAAATATCGATTTTTGATTTCTACTCATCAAATCCGATCGATAGATATCCATTTTTCATGGTATCATAGCTCAAAACACCATACCGTGGCCGCCATTTTGGATGATGGTCCGCCATCTTGGATTTCAAAATGGCGTCAAAAATCGATTTTTGAATTCTACTCATCAAGTCCGATCGATAGATACCCATATTGCATGGTATCATAGCTCATACCACCATTACATGGCCGCCATCTTGGATTATGGTCCGCCATCTTGGATTTCAAAATGGCGTTAAATATCGATTATTAAGTTCTACTCATCAAGTCCGATCGATAGATACCCATATTGCATGGTATCATAGCTCATACCACCATTACATGGCCGCCATATTGGATTATGGTCTGCCATCTTGGATTTCAAAATGGCGTCAAATATCGATTTTTAACATCTACTCATCAAGTCCGATCGATAGATACCCATATTGCATGGTATCATAGCTCAAAACACCAATCCGTGGCCGCCATCTTGGATTATGGTCCGCCATCTTGGATTTCAAAATGGTGTCAAATATCCATTTTTGAGTTCTACTTATCAAGTCCGATCGATAGATACCCATATTTCATGGAAACATTGCTCAAAACACCATTCCGTGACCGCTATCTTAGATTATGGTCCGCCATCTTGGATTTCAAAATGGGGTCGGATATTGATGTTTGACTTCTACTCATCAAACCCGATCGATAGATACCCATATTGCATAGTATCCGTAACAGATTCACCGTTAAATAGCAAGCACTCTGACGTTTTGACCGCCATCTTGGAACCTAAGCCGCCATCTTGAATTCCAATACCCTTATAACCACCTCTTTAACAAACAAATAAACAAACATACAAATTTACATACACATTAACATACAATTTAACATACAAACATACATACATTGACTTTTATATATATATAGATTGCATGGTTTAGAGCCTAAAACTCCATTAAACAGTCGCCATCTTGAATTTTGAGCCGCCATCTTGGATTGTAGACCGCCATCTTGGATATTCTGGTCGCCATCTTTGGACTGGTTACTGATTACACCCTCCACTGGTTACTCATAGCTTACTCCAATTTAGCTTTAAAAGCTGAGAAAAAAAACATGGGACAGCTTATGCTGAAAAATTGAACATGGGACAGCTTATGCTGCAAAATAGAACATGGGACTACTGCAAAATTGAACATGGGACAGCTTATGCTGGAAAATTGAACATGGGACAGCTTATGCTGAAAATTGGAACATGGGACAGCTTATGATGACAAAAATGAACATGGGACAAATTGACTTGATGTTGTTTTTATAGATTTTCCGAACAAAGTGTACTAACCGAGGGCAGTTTCTAAAAGAATACGTAAAAATAGACCGTTTGGCGAAAAAAAGTCAAGCTCTACCGATTCCACGTGTTTAGTGTAGATGTCGGGACGGGTGTTCGGCCTTATATATATGCAACAAACAAACAAAGAGAAATGCGGCAATACAATCTGTACGGCAGTCTGTTCCAGCTCCACGCAATCAACTAGCTTCGCAGCCTTGCAATTCAAATCCGATTTCACTGCAATCAAAACCCCACCGCCTCTACATAGATTGCTGGTAGAAGCGTTTCGGTCACATCTGTAGATAACGTAGTTGCATGCCAGTTCACTGGAAGCAATGCCGACATGGAGCCAGGTTTCGGTTAAAACAACAATGTCGAAGTCACAGGCGAGCAAGGAGAGAAGCAAATTATTCGTTTTAGTACGCAACCCCCGGACGTTTTGATAGTATATCGTCAAAGAAGTAGAGGAGCTGCATCTACGAGACGATGGAGAAGGAGCAGAAATCATAGTACTTGAAACTGAGCGAGGTTCGGAGTGAATAAGTTGACGATCGGGACATTCTACAATGGCTGCTACTGACTCGACGCTGGTCCAGACATAGGATGAGGTTCTATGTTGTTCGAAGCTCCGGGATCGGCTGCCTGCCCTGGTTTCCAAAAATGTCGAACGCTTGAGCCAGATTCAACAAATTCTCGGAATTGTATTTCCTGGGGCCAGGTAGAAGGGTCCATAGCTTTGTGCTTTAACTCTTGACTGACACCTACCTTGAAGGATATAAACGTAAGGGACGATAGTGGTCGCCCTCTCGGTACCAATGCCTTCGCTACCACATTGTCCACCTGCAAACAGTTCTTGGCTAGATTGACGACCTCATCTTCGGTAACCTCGGGTGAAATTTTCGTCAGATAAATCCAAAACTTGCTCTCAGGCGTCGTAACAGGAACTCCCGCAGAGCTGCTGGGCTCATTCGTCCCGCGGAAAACCTTTGCAGGCTGGGCTGGTTGATGAGCGGGAACGTCGTCTGGCTCACGAGACCTCTTCGAAGCAGGTCAGTAGTTGAACTGAAACCGGTTGGGAGCCGGAGACAAAATTGCTGGAGAAAGCTTGCTGAAACCGCCTTGGATTTCCAGCCTCAGTTCGGCAATCAGACTGTCTTTTATCTCGGATTTCAGATCTTCGACTAACTTCTGATACCCATCGTTCACCTCTTTCGTCGCAGCGTTCATGGATACCAACGTGTTCTTAAATCGTGCATTACCCATTATTTCTCGACACTCCGGGCACATCCAGTATGATGCAGAGTTTGCCACGATTTCCTTATAAAATGTCTCAGATATTCTTACACACTTATAGTGGAAGGTCGCTTTGCAAAATCCGCCGCAAACGGCTTCTGGAGAAGTCAGGTTGACGGCACAACTATTGCAGATTTCCATAGCGTCGAAAAATAGCAATGACCGGTGGAGATGCTCTTAGCTCGTGCCGCTTCGAAAGCAAGGAGGTATGGCAACACTGGTAAAATGACGGATGATCGCGTTGGACGTGTATGTGATGTTCCCACACAGGCACGGAACGTTAGAAGCGATATAGGAAACGACGTTTGTTTACCTTTATATGCTGGATCTGGATGCGACGAGCTGCGGCGATTGGAATACGATTTGCGCGAGGCCGGTATTATGCTTGGTTGGTTTCGGATCGTGTAATGAAAACAGCGGAAGGAAATCGAGATGTATTTCGCAGGCTTGGCGTTTACAGGTGTCAATGGTAACGTAGCTGAATCTCAGAAAAGAGAGCTCACTGTTGTTGATAATAGGGCACCGGCCGCAGCGGCAGCGGAGGTGGGTTTATTGGTAGCGAGGGTATTCGAGCAGCAGCAGCTTGTCAGCAGAGCAGCAGCAGCAGTACAGGTGGAGAGGGGCGAGGTGGGAGTAGAACTGGCAGGCGGCTTGCCAATGGGATCAATACTCAGACCACACTCAAGCCGGCTCGGAATTTTCGAGGAAATTCTACTATCCTACCTGACTGTTTTTGATGATATGACGGGTGGCGGGTTTGCAGTGGATGATTAGCTTGATCGTGGGCGGTTTATGGTGAATATTGGGTCGATTTGCAGCGAGAAAAGCTAGAAAAATCAGCGCAACGAAAAACGAAAACAAACGATGATCACAAGCAGTGGTGCCAGGTTGAGTAATCAAACTTATTTTGTTTGCCTGTTGTGCACCCGACGTCCCTGTCACGAACTCAACCGAACTTGTGTATGCCAGCCGCTGCGAAGTCGTGTGCGAAATTCGACTGTGATGATAATGAATTTCGGCCGAGTCTAAATGGGTGCAAATGTCGCAATATTCTGATGTTTTATTGCAGCAAACTTTGCTTATTCGCAAAAGAGTTCGAGCGGACTCGCAAAGTGTCAATTGAATTCGCATAATTGCGCACTGCGATGATTATACGACTTCGCTTGGTACTTTTCTTATTATGTCAGTAAAACTCGCACTGGTGTACAAACTAAATCGCATAAAAGTAAAAAAAAACTCGTTAAAATGTGCATACAAACTCGCATAACGTTGGTATATTGCAATGTGATATGTTATAACAATGAAAGAGATGCTGCTGGAGTGCCAAAAAGCTACAAGAAAGTTAACAGTCATAATTATTGTTACAAAATAAGTTATAAAGTCATCTTTTTTGTTTTAATGACCTGATAATTTATAATGGGTGGTGCTAGCAAGAGAGAGGTAGTGATAACTGTGCTGGAAATCACGTTTCGTCATTTTGAGCTCTAGTTAGCGCACGGAAACCTAGTACATTCCAACACTGATGTAAGTTAGTAGGTCATGACATTTAATCAGTGTGATTCATAAGTATTGTTTGGTGTTCAGTGTGAAGTGTGGCTCGAAAATCCAAAGGTTCTTAGTTCGATACTGAGGTGACAAGAATGTTTTTTTTTTAATATTATTAAGTCGCATAAGATGATATATTACGTCGCAATAGTGGACACCGTGCATCGCAAAAGATATCGCCTGAAGTCATATAGCGTTATTATTTTTCCATCAATGCACATATAAAACTCAGTGTTGCGAAACTCATGCTCACGAGTAAAAAATACTCACTCACCTTACTCATGTGTGAGTAATGCTCACGCTGTGAGTTACTCACGTATGAGTATACTCGTTCTTGAGTAAGACCTCGTTACTCACTTGCGAGTATTACTCACTTGTGATCGCGTGAGTTACTCATTTTACTCACGGTGAGTTTAGTGAGTAAGTTATTTTTGTTGGTTTGAAATGATGTTTTCGTTTGTTCTGTACTGCAATAGTGGGTCTGCTGGAGAGCTTTGGCACCATAAAGACTGCCCCAGAAAGTATGGACGCACCTAGTCTTCAGTTGTCTGGGCCTAACTAATGGTTCTTGTTTCAGGCTTCGTTTTGGCTGTTTCTGCTTACTATAGGATCGACAATTCAAACGTTCTTTGTCACGATGAGCAATGGAATTCTAAATGGTAACTTTTTTGGTCATACCCCGCTTTGTGTAAGTTGGAAGGTTTTTTCTTGTGCTCAAACACCTTCATTATGGGTCATTCCACGCCAAGTGATCGACCATCACGGATTTGAACCAAATTTGGCTGAAACATTTGTTTAGATGAAAAAAGAAAAAATCCAAATTTTGGTGCCGATCGGATCACCCCTCGGCCCGTGGCAGCACCCCTCGTTTTGGTTGATATGAAAATTATCCTCTCTTTCATTTATTTTTATCATTGAAACGATTGCACCTACACATTTTTGACCTTCGGCTTTTTTAAAGGAAATTGTTCAGGAAATCCAGAAAAAATATTATTTTTTTGATACAGTGTTGCCAGATATCATATTTTTCAATTTTAAATCTAAAAATCGATTTTTCTCAAAATACGTATATTTTGATTTTAAAAATTTTGATTCCATCGTGTTTAACAGACGTTTTTCTATCGAAAAAGCTTAACTCCCCAAGGTAATTTGCGTCGTTCCTGAGAAATAGCGTTTTTAAGAAAAAATATTCATTTTTTTTATATAAAGTATCATATAAAATCAGATGCAGTTTATAAATTTCGTAAAAAAAACATTGTTCGATGCCATATAAGCACGTTTTGTGCTGATTTGAACAATATCGAGTATGAAAAGGATTAAAAAAATTGTGACAGTGTTGCCAGTTTACCTTTTTTATTATACCATGAAACCTAACCTTCAAGTGTTTGACAATGTACAGGTTATTCTGAAAAATCGCACCATGTGTGTTGCAAGATGTGTGAGCAAGATAAAAACAATACACATCTTCTCTAACGACCCTGTTGTTGACCTTTTCTTCACAGACAAACAGACGTAACACCTACAAAAAATTTCGCGAAAATCCATCGCCTAGTTCACACTAGGTGAAACGTCAAACGCTTAGAAAAATGATGTGCGCACCTCTGGTTGTGATAGCTACAACTATGAAGGTTTAAAAAGATCGTTAAAACCGTGGTCGTTGGAATTTTTTCCAATGTTACGTCTGTTTGTCTGTGTTTTCTTGTTTATGGCCCTATCTGACAAAATTACCCGATAATTGACAGTTATTGTTAGTTTGATAGCTAGCAAAAAAAATTGGTTTATTGGAAAAGATGAGGATAAATTGTTAAAATATAAAATGTATCTATTGTGAAATTCATTTCAATTGTCATTTTATCCATTTCAACGATGTTGTAGATGGAAGTGTTGCCACACATGTAATTTTTATTGTAAACATCTAATTTACACGAAAGCTTTCGTAAATAGATAACACCAAATAAATACAAATGATTTCTTTTTCTTATACATAACGAGCACATTTGGCAACACTGCATGAGTATGAGCATAGATGGCAACACAATTCATAATTGCTACTCCATGGTTAATCGCAGCGAACGATTGTCGCTTTAGTTTGTGTGTTTGCTTATCAGCGACGACAGCAGCCACTTCAATCACTCACCAGCATTCTTCACCATTCGCCATTAATTCATTCGCTTGCGATCAAAACTGCGACGAACGGCAACGAATATCCATGTCAAGCAACTTGCGCATGACTTTCTACTGGTGATGGGGTTGCGTGCTTGATCACGACAATCCGTTTGCTGCATCTTTCTCGATTCGATTCAGCAAAGAGGAGTGAATATGAATGGAGTGAGGCGAATATACCGATCATTAGTATGATACTATACATTGTCGATCTGGGAGTCATTTGATTTATCGGAATTAACCTTCGCGTACAACCGATCTCTTTTCCATGCAAAAAAAAGCCTAAAAAAAGTAGGCTCTAGGGAACAAACGCCACTAATCCATTTCACTCAGAAATTTTTGTTCATTCTTCGCCACAAAGGACAAACAAAAACTCATACCAAATGCAATCACATCAATAGACAGCACAATACTCAGCACTGTTCTTCACTTCTCTGCCCAGGACAATAAAGGACATGATCTATTATTCTGCAATCCAGTAAGAGTAAACGCAATACTAAGCATCCCCGCACCTATTGTTTGCGTTTCCGCTAAATACTAGCATACTTGGCAACACTGCTGTAAAAATCAATCAAAAGATATTTTTACAGGGATTTTTATAAGGAGTTGGACCTTCGAATATAAAATAAAAATACTGAAGTCTGAGCTACCAGTTGCGCGACGATGCGTAGTATCTAATATTATCTAATTCCAAAGGATATCATACTTCATATTTTATCATATTGCATATTTTCAGGTTCAGCTTCTGAAATTAGCTGTGGGTCATTGAATGTAGTTATATCGAAATGACATTTTCAGCACTGTTGCTTATAAATACACTCATCAAATGTTTTCCTGAATATATTTTACGTCGATGTTGCCAAATGTACTAAACCTAAAAAAAAAATTTTTTGGCTTGTTAATTAGATTTCATACTAATGTTCTAGTAAAATTAAGATTTCTACAATAAATATTACATATTTGGCAGCACTTCTGTTCAGATAATGTTAAAATATATGAAATTTGTTTAGAATTGATTATCTCAATAGATACATTTTTTTAGTTCAACAGGTTATGCTAGTCCATTACGATAGACTTATAATTGATGAACTGGCAACACTGTAACATTTTTTTAAACCTTTTTATACTTGATACTTTTCAAATCAACACAAAACGTCTTTATATGGAATCGAACAATATTTTTTTGCGAAATTTATTAACTGCACCTGATTTTATATGATACTTTATATGAAAATAAATGAATATTTTTTCTTAAAAACGCTATATCTCAGGAACGACGCAAATTACTTTGAGGAGTTAAGCTTTTTCGATAGAAAAACGTCTGATAAACACGATGGAATCCAAATTTTTAAAATCAAAATATACGTATTTTGAGAAAAATCGATTTTTAGTTTTAAAATTGAAAAATATGATATCTGGCAACACTGTATCAAAAAAATAATATTTTTTCTGGATTTTTTGAACAATTTCCTTTAAAAAAGCCGAAGGTCGAAAATGTGTATGTGCAATCGTTTCAATGATAAAAATAAATGAAAGAGAGGATAATTTTCATATCGGCCATAACGAGGGGTGCTGCCACGGGCCGAGGGGTGATCCGATCGGCACCAAAATTTGGATTTTTTCTTTTTTCATCTAAACAAATGTTTCAGCCAAATTTGGTTCAAATCCGTGATGGTCGGTTGCAAGTTTTCACATTTTCTCGGTCACTTCATATGGAATGACCCTTATTTGTTTTTCTAAACAAGGGTTAGCTGGATCTTTATTTTTTATCCAATTTCTGCCTATGCTTAAACGTGTTATCCCCACTGTGGTTGCTGATTACTGCTTGCACGATTTTCTCACTGACTCCCACCATATTTTGTTCATTTCCTAAGTGACCTTTCAAATTCGAATTGCAAACACCGCTATACAAATGTTGAGAAAATAGGTTGACCAACAGAATGTAACTTTCAAAAAGAACTAGTCATCAACAGTTTTGAAATGCCAATATTTTCTTACTGCGTCCATACTTTCTGGACCGGTCTTTAGGCTAAAAATTCTTATTGCTTAGGGAACGTCCATAAATTACGTCACGCAAAAATCGACTATTTTCAACCCCCCCTCTCCCCTATGTCACACTTTTTGTATGGGACCTCTGAAATTTTTGTATGGGTCGTCACACTTTGCTGAACCCCCCCTCCCCCCTCAAAGCGTGACGTAATTTATGGACGTTCCCTTACCTACGCATGCAAAGAATAACATCAATAAGGAAATCTCCATAATTCGCCTCTCTTTGCTAAGGGTATAACTTTTTTCGCATACGTCGGGTCACTTCGCCGTCTTCAAGAAAGATGTTTGGCATATATTTACCTACCTTCAAATAAAAAGTTGTAGGGTCGTTCAATTACAGCGTCTCCTAGCTCCAAACATTTAAAACTTTTCTTTTCTGCATACATTTGGTCATTTTTTTCCCATATGGCTAGTTTCTATTACTGTACAAAAAGATAGGACATATAATGGCCAAATAGTGGTCTCGCTTCAAAATTACTTGAGCAGAGCAGGCAAGTAAGGAAAAATGTTTTACACTGGTTACGCCTCGCTTGCAAATCTTAAAGAGCTGTTACTTTTCTGCTCGGAAAAAAGTCCGTTCTATTATTCCGTAATAAAAAGTAACGTTTCTCCTCATACTAGATACTTGTTCAGTTTGTAATTTAAAATTTACTAAACATGAGTAAATTTACTTGAGTGCTCTACTTTGGAACATGAAACTTACACACTAAACGCATCCAGCAAAGCAAAAACCTACAAAACGAGTTATTGATTTTTTAGCAATTTTTTGCTGGAATCCGGTACAACTTTGTACCCTATCAGCACTGGATGTTTCATAAAAAAAAGAGCTTAGACTTGATTGAATTGAAGCAAAACTTTATTGGAGCTTATGGGTGACAAAAGGAACAGTTGTTTCTGGGAATTGATCTCTGTCACTCTACAAGAGGTTTAAGTTCAAACAAAAGGCTGAGCTGTTGGACTCAAAGTGGACCTCTTCAGGACCGCCCTTAGCGGAGCGTTTAGAACTAGCAGTAAGTTACAAATCACTAGAATAAAAAAATACAATAGAATTATTGACAAGCAACCTTGTCTACTAATTCAATACATTCGCCCCAATAAAACATACCATTTTAATGTTTGATAGGATTCCAAGCCTTTAGATAAATTTTAGAATACCGTATGAATATGAGTAAAGCATACTCGTGAGTGAGTATGTGCACGTCAATACTCACGAGTGAGTGTGAGTTGTACAGCGCTTACTCAAATGTGAGCAATACTCACGGTGAGTTTAAGGTGTACTGCTCATACTCACTCGTGAGTTTGACTAGTTTTGTGAGTACTCATTTCGCAACACTTATAAAACTACATATAACATGAACATAAACTTCATTATGCGTGTAAATTGGTTGTCTGGGGAAGTGAAACGTGATGGGATGTCCAATGTCTCACCCCTTACCCTAGTAAGCGTAACCTGACTGTATGCGATAATTGACGGGGAATCATGTTACTGTGTATCGTTCTCAAAGTCCTCTGTGTGGGGTATCCTGCGGTTCCTGACGAAAGCTAGAGCGCGGAAAGTTTTTGTCATGCCAACCGCGTTCTGTTTTAGCCTTGGTTCTAGCACAAACACATGAACAAAGGCGCGGTGACGTGGTTGATTTTTTGTTGTCGGCTGGTAGCACGCTGTGGATAGGTGGTCGGTCGATGATTGCATGCATGTTTCTTCATGTTCTTGCTCGGCATGGATGGTCGCGCTTTCGTTGATTCCTCGGATCGTACACATCGTACATGCTCGTGTTGTCGCTCGGTTGAACGGTAAATGCAAACAGGTTGATGTGCATGATGGTAGAGGTGTTTGACTATTGTGAATGTTGCCGTAAAATTCTCGCGGCGTTGGTTGGTTGGGTTGGTTTTTGCTCGGGTTTTGGTTGGGCATATTAATGGCGTTTCGAACCGCCGAAAATTTTTCTGCATAAGGAAAATGCAGGGACGTGTAATGAAAACCGTCCAAGGAAACGGCATTTTTTGGATAACCGCCGAAAATTATTCTGCATAAAGAAAATGCAGGGACGTGTAATGAAAACCGTCCAAGGTAATGGCGTTGTTGGATAACCGCCGACAATTTTTCTGCATAAGGAAAATGCAGGGACGTGTAATGAAAACCGTCCAAGGAAACGGCATTTTTGGATAACTGCCGAAAATTATTCTGAATCCGTCCAAGGAAATGTTATTGAAAAACTGCCGAAAATTGTTTGCATCAGGAAAATGCAGCGATGTGTAAAGAAACCCGTCTAAGGAAATGGCGTTGCATGATAACTGCCGAAAGCTGTGCGTGAGGAAAATGCAGGGACGTGTAATGAAAACCGCCCATAAAAATTGCATATCGTAAAACAGTTTAAAATTCGAAGTACGCAATGAAAACATATCTACTGAAAATATGTTGTAGAACCTCTTTTGAACTTGTTTTGTAGAATCTATTTTCGTATAATGAAGGACATTTGTGTGTTATATATGGTCCATCTGTACCATCACATTGAAGCATTGAAAATGGAGTTGTATGATATACGGAATCTTTAGTCTGATAAATCTCAAATTCGTTAATCTCTTGTTTTTTTTTTTTTTTTTGACAAATAATTCTTACAAAATATGTTCGTTTTCGTTGAATGCGTCGAATTTTCGCAATCGTGAATAACGATTGATTTGAGTGAGAGAAAAACAGGGCCGGCTACATAACGAGACGTGCGCTTGAAGGAGAGAAGACGCAGCACCCAACTGCGTGTGTTGTAGTTATTTTTATTGGAGCTCGGCAAAACCCCATAGATGATTGGTTAGCATTGCAAGTTATCAATCAAATGATATAGACTCGATATTAACAAAAGTGCGTTTACTAAACAAAAAAGTAAATAAGGCCATTCGTCTTAATTCTTGTATCTTGAAGTGTATCTTGTTGCATTGGTGCCATAAGGATGAAGAGAACGAAATTGAGGGTTTGAGCGTAAAAATAACAAGCCTGCTAGTCGAAAACTTTTTTTTTTCGGAGAAGAGGGAGAATGTGGGGTATGAACAAAGCTGAGTAGCATTTTCCCATGCGTGTATTTCCCCTAGCAAGCATCAGTGACAGCCAGCACCATGACGGGGTCGTCGTCAGTGTGATGCTGCCTCATTGACGAGTGGACTGTTGGCGGAGCAAGACGCCATCACCGTGAGGTTCCGTATTATGCCAAGTGATTCTACTGCAGTTTGCTAAGATAGCTGGGAACGGATTGTTCCAGTGAGTTGCCCGGTATTCACACTCTGCAAAATGATTCTTAACCGGATAAAGGAGAAGATTGATGCAACTCTCCGATGACAGCAAGCTGGATTCCGTACCGGACGATCCTGTGTGGACCATATTGTCATGCTCCGTATCATCCTGGAGCAAATCAATGAATTCCAAGAGTTTCTCTTCCTGATGTTCATTGATTATGAAAAAGCTTTCGACCGTCTCAATCACGAAAACATGTGGGAAGCCTTCAGGCGCAAGGGTGTTCCTGAGAAAATCATCGGCCTCATTGAAGCACAGTACAGGGCATTTTCGTAAAAAGTACTGCACAACGGTGTCTTGTCCGATCCCATCGTTGCTGGAGAGAGGCAAGCATGTATATTTTCAACGCTACTTTTTTTTTTGTTTATATTCAACGCTACTGTTCATCAGCGTAATCGACAAAATCTTCAACGTGGAGATCCATCTTCGAGTCATCAAAAACCGATAGCGACAGAAATGCGGGAGCGACAGTGAAGGTGGGTTGGCCACACTCTACGCAGGGGCGGAAACGAAACCTGCAAAAAAGCGTTAGATTGAAATACAGCAGGACATCGCAGCAGAGGCAGACTCAGGGTTCAACAACGAAATAAAGCAAGTCGACAGAAAATCGGCCTGGCCACAGATCAAGGCGATGGCGAGGTTAATTCGGCCACTGCCGTGATAAAATATTAAGCTCATGCAATTTACGCAAGACTCCAAAAAGGATCTCCAAAAAAGGATTTCAGCAAAGCTTCGGTCATCCCCTTCAGAATTCTCTGATATGTAATTCCAGGATTTTTCCTGGTTAGATGAATTTCTCATATAATTCCAGGTTGACTGATGCTGTTTGTAGTCAAATTAACTTAGGTACCTGGGGTATTTTAAGAGATGTGCATTAGACCAAGCCCACTCGTGGGCTTAACACTACACACGCAACAGCATGTCGTTAACGATTTTTAATTTCGTTATCCACCCATTTTCGCACCGGTCGTTCGTTTCCATGTGAGTAAAATAATGATCGGTCGCCTTTCCGCACCGGTGGTCTCTATTCTATCCGTACCATCGGCTTTTTGCACTTCCGTAAATCATCGCAATATTTCGTTTATTTCTATGGTGTTATTGCAAATCTTATTCAGTATAATAATCTGTGCTCATATTTTGAAAGAAGGGGTTTTGGATAAGACTGAAAACTGTTAGTAAAAATTGAACTCAAATAAATAATTCCCTTGGAGATTTGTACCAGTTTTGGTGCGTTTCAAGATATCATTTTCTCAATAATGTATGATTGTATATAATCCCGGAATTCAAGCAATCTTTTTTAAATTATATGTTTGTTGCTTACTGTATGACTAGTTGGTTGAATTTTTATCTAAAATAATATCCATCTCTTCGATATCCATGTTGCCTTTCTCGCAAGAAATTTATCTGAATTTGAGATTTTGAGTATCTTTTTTAATAATTAGGTTTATTGAATAATTACATCCCTTGCATTTCCAACACATTTTTTACGTAGTTGTCTCCTTTACAACTTCGCGTAGGTCAAAATTCTTGAATCCTGGTCATACTAGAAGCTGTCTTCTAACAGTCTGCGATAAGTTTGCGCAACCTTTTTTCATAAACGTGTATTTCAACATTAGCTAATTCAATACTCAGTCACAACCTTTTAGTTACAAAGCATCAATCGGAAATCTTAATATATATTGCGATATTTTATATACTGATGTATGAATATTTTGTTGGAAGCAGATTCTATGCGCTTGAAGTAGACTGCGTATTTGTGAAAGTACATAATGAGCCCACTCTCTTTTTTGGCACTACATACAACATTTGTTGTATTTTAACATCCAAAACTTTCTTTTTCTATAACGAGGAACCTACAATATCCTGCACACCGCCCATTTCAATTGATGAAACTTGGCAGATCGACTTCAGTTTTTTTAGATTTTTATCGGTATGATTAAAGTTTGTTTTTACAAAAAAAAATAACTGTAGTGTTTTTATGATATCTGAATTGAGTTAGGTACAGTCAAAGCATCTTTGAAAAATCATAACTACTCAAATCTAATCTTATACATACGCAGCCAGTATGCGGAATCACCCTGGAAAGCAATGGTGTTACTTTTCTTGTCAATATTGATGCTTGCAGCATATCATAGATATGACACATGCATCAAAGCGGCCAGGTCTACTGCGTTGTATTTACGCGCAAAGTGTTCTTCGAAATACTTGGAGTACAGAATATTTTCTTTCGGCAAGGTACTTCTCGAATTTACAGGGGAGGAAGGATGCGTATACCAAACGATCCAGATTACATGTTGATGAATATGTTTTAAATATATAAGAATGTGTATAATAGAGCTATGAATAAAAAATGTGTAATATTGGAAAAATCTCCCCTATTGTTGGGTTGTTTTTATAGATCTAAATAATGTCGAACCTCCTATTCTGTATGATCGGTGTTATTCACATGGGGTTGTCGCAGATTTTTTTTCTGCTTTCCCCTATTGTTTCTACAAGGGTGAAGGTACTCATTTCGCACACTTTCTTCCTAATGTCTCGTTTATTTAATTAATATTTTCAAATTTATATTTAATAAACCACCCACTGACGACCACTTTTTTTAAAAAAAAAGCAATCAAACCAAAACTCTTTTGCCTTTTTCGAAATATACACGACAAAACGAAACGCGAGGCACAGCTCTTTCAAAAACGGGGGATCTCAGCCCGGAAAGTGGAGAAAGAAAACCTTGTGGTCACTTATTACCGTCAAATGGTATCTTTTCGGGTTAGAAAATACGCACATCTTCTTACCGGAATCTGCGACGGATGACGATAATTTTGGAACTTGTCGGAACGAACTTCGCGAATTATTTATTTGGACATTTTTCTAAATGTGCGAAACCAAACTTTACTTGCAGCGTAGAAACCCCGGCTCAAGCATGTACGTGTTAAAAAAGCAAAACTCACTGAATCACTATACATTTCAAATATAAGTTTCGAAACGATCGGCCGAATCAAAAACTAAAAGTGCGATTATGAACAATCGTAACTATTTTAAGAGAAAATCAATACATTTTCGATATGCATGATCCTAAAATTGGCGAAGAAGGGAAAACTTTATTCAAAACATACTTAAGCAAAGCTTGTCAATTTAAACCTATTATTTTTCTGCGTTTGTATTGTCACTCTATCACAATTGTATGTCAGACGATTTGTTGTGTTATTCGTGTAACGATCTATTATATTATTTGGTTGAAAATTTCAAAGCAAGTAAAAATAAAAATTTTGAATATTTGATGCAAACTAAAATAAATTTCTACCTATACAAAACAAGAAAATCATTCTCTAGTTACTATATACCGGGCAACAAATCCATACTCATGTTCTTTCGTCTCCTCTTTACGCTACCCAGAGAGCTAAACGCGAGAGAGCGCACGAGCCTACGGATAGAGACCGTACTTTGCGTGTCTCTATATTCTAAGCCCTGCTACGAACCGTACGTAAACTTTTAGCTTCCGAGCCCTACTTAGCAGCGACCGGTGCGGTTCGTTTCTTTGTTCGGGGCTCTACTTACCGTTAAAACGCTTGATTGAGCCCATGAGTGGGCTTGGTCTTACTGCTTATTATTTTGTTCACCACTAACTTGACTTCGCAAAAATCATATTTTATTTTCATTGCTAAATATAGTTGCTTAACGCCTTTACTCTTCTCTGTATTTACCCGAATACCAGCGCAGCTAATTGGAGTTTATTTCTGTTCTTGGATTATGTTAAGCAAGCATCTAAAGGTTTCTACTGCAATCCACTAGGTGCACTTGCAGTGCATCTCAAAGCTTCATACATACCACAGTCAACAACGGTTTGGTCACGTTTCTAACCATAAAAACAAAATACGATAGAGCTCACGTTTTCCTACCATCTCGGTTTGGTAGGTTTTCATACGTGTTCCGGAAGCAATGTATATTTTATGCCACGGCCGCCGGGGAGTTTAAAGATATCATTCTTTGAACTTTCATTCAGTTTTGAAATTAAATTATACACATTTGAGGAATCTAAATGTGATGAGCACTAACCTACATACCTAG